>NC_134908.1:849744-852244 GCF_041734735.1 Babylonia areolata
GCCCCCCAAACATCCCTTCCCCATCCGCCTATCCTCAATTCCACAACACTCGTGCCAACCCTTTACCCCACTAAGCTGACGAGAGACAGACAGACAGACAGACTGACAGACAGACAGATATGAGGGGGAGGGAGCAAGAGAGAGAGGGAGGGGGGGGGACAGATGGAGAGAGAAAGAGGGAGGCAGCAATGAAGTAACAGAGAGAGAGAGGGGGGGAGGGATAGGGAGAGATAGAGGGAGAGGTGAGGGGAGGGGGCGATATGTGATTCAACAGTTAACAATGAGTGAACAGCTGAGGCAGAGCTGTAGACAGACAGACGTATAGATAGATAGACAGCTCAGTGCAAAAACGTTCGTCACCCTCCACCCCCACCCCCATCCCTTCACACACACACACACACACTCTCTCTCTCTCTCACTCTCACTCTCTCTCTGCACTTTGTTGTATACAACACTATTCCTCCTCCTGCCCGTGCTGTCCTGAAGAACTGAGGGGAGGGAGGAAAGGAACGATTTATATCTGTGAGATGTGGGGTTGCAGGTGTCCATGTAGTGTGTGTGTGTGTGTGTGTGTGTGTGTGTGTGTGTCTATCTATATCTATACACACACAAACACCCACCCACCCACACACACACACACACACACACACACACACACACACACACACACCCTCCCCCCCACACACACCCAACCCCCACACCCACACCCCACACCACAAACACCCCACACCCCCACTCCACAAACACCCACACCTTCACTCCACAAACACCCACACCCCCACTCCACAAACACCCACACCCACACTCCACAAACACCCACACCCACACTCCACAAACACCCACACCCCCACTCCACAAACACCCACACCCACACTCCACAAACACCCACACCCACACTCCACAAACACACACACGCACACATCACAAACACACACACCCCCACTCCACAAACACACACACCCACACTCCACAAACACACACACCCACACTCCACACACACCCACACCCCCACACCACACACAAACACCCACACCCACACTCCACAAACACACACACCCACACTCCACAAACACACACACGCACACATCACAAACACCCACACCCCCACTCCACAAACACACACACCCACACTCCACAAACACACACACCCACACTCCACAAACACACACACCCACACTCCACACACACCCACACCCCCACACCACACACAAACACCCACACCCACACTCCACAAACACACACACCCACACTCCACAAACACACACACCCACACTCCACAAACACACACACCCACACACCCACACCACAAACACCCACACCCCCATTCCACACACACCGCCACAAACACCCACACCCACACTCCACAAACACCTACATCCCCACTTCAAAAACACCCACACCCACTCCACAAACACCCACACCCCCACTCCACAAACACCCACACCCCCACTCCACAAACACCCACACCCACACTCCCCAAACACCCACACCCACACTCCACAAACACACCCCCACTCCCCAAACACCCACACCCACACTCCACCCACACCCACACTCCACCCACACCCACACTCCACAAACACACCCCCACTCCCCAAACACCCACACCCACACTCCACCCACACCCACACCCTACTTGCAATCAGACGGCCGTCTATCGATCAGCTGTATCGTTGGCCCCATTAACTGCCTGCAGGGGCGGTAACTGCACATCATTGCAAGGGCATCCGCTCCACCCCCACCCCCACCCCCTTCCCTACCCCTCCCGCCTCACACACACACACACACACACACACACACACACGCACACACACACACACACACACACACTCACACACACACACACACACACACACACACACTCACACTCACACACACACACACACACACACTCACACTCACACACACACACACACACACACACACACTTCCTTCCCCTTTCACCCTTGTCACCATCCATCACCGTCCCCCCTCCCCACCACCACCACCATCCATCACCGTCCCCCCCCACCCCCACCACCACCACCAACATCACCACCACCTCCATCACCTCCCCCTGCCCCCTCCCCCTCCCCCCCCCCTCTCTCTCTCTTCCTGTCCAGTCAGCACCCATCACTTCCAGCACTCTGTTCGTCCTCCCTGTTTTACCATGGGGCAAATAGAGGGGGGTAGATAGATAGATAGATAGATAGATAGATAGATAGTGAGGGACATACAGAGAGAGGGAGAAAGAGAGGGGGGATATATATATATATATGGTTGTTTTGGGGGGTGTTTTTTGAGAGAGAGAGAGAGAGAGAGAGAGAGAGAGAGAAGGTGGCGGGGGGGGGGGGGGATAATAGCCTATATACATAGAGAGAGAGAGAGAGAGAGAGAGAGAGAGAGAGAAACAAAGAGAGAGAGAGAGTGTGGGACATACAGAGAGAGGGAGAGAGGGGATAATAGCCTCAAAATATAGAGACAGAAAGATGGAGAGAGATAGGAGGAGAGAGACAGAGAC
>NC_134908.1:869744-874744 GCF_041734735.1 Babylonia areolata
GCCTCATGTCCTCGTTCCTCAAGCCGTAAAAAAAATAACCTTCTTCCCCCAGTCTGGAATTTATCTCGTCTCCTCTCATAGGGGAACCATTTCTCTCCTCTCCCTAACTCTGTCTTCTCTGGAAAAAATCGCTACCCTCCCTCTAAGTACACATGCTTAAACTCGCCCCTCTTTTCTCTCAAGTCCCCTCTCTCCCATCACTCTCCCCCTTTTTCTTTCCTTTCCTTCTCCCTCTTTTTACCAAAAACCTTCCCTTCATTAGTATGTCTTTAAAAAGGCCATTTTCATTTCAAACCCGAAATGAACTTCTTTTGGGGAAAACTTTGTTGAAACAGGCAAATGGACAGATGAACGCACAATCACCACTGTCGCTGCAGTTCGTCGTCGGTCATGTCAAGACAACATAAAAAAAAACACCTTCAGCCACGGTCTAGGAATTTATAGCTTCTCACCGCACCACGGAAGAAAGTTATGATCTAGTCATGAACTTAGCATCTTGTGCAAACAAAACAGACATGAGATCCTATCCTGGTAAAGATCAGACTGCTAAACCACGTACTGTCGCCATAATTATTCAAATGAACACCACGATTCACCATCAGACGTTGATGTCATTTTTTATACTCCCATATCCAGCCAAACAGCTTGCCAACTTGATATCCTAATAACATGGCTAAACAGCGCCACGTCATATATACGAAAATGAATCTAATTGAGGACCTTTACAGAATCGCACAATGAGATGGATGAATCGAATGTAAACCACACAAACCACGCCACGTCAAGAGAGATTGATATCGGTAATGAACAGCCACAGAAACCAGCGCCACGTCAGACGATGAGATTGATATCGGTAATGAACAGACACAGAAACCAGCACCACGTCAGACGATGAGATTGATATCGGTAATGAACAGACACCAAGGCAATCAATGAAGAGATAAAAAAAAAAAAAAAAAAATCACAGATTAATCATTACAATATGAATGAATGAATAATAAACAATAATAGCTAAAAAGAACTGCCAGTCACTGATAACTAATAGGTAATAACATTCCTTAGATCTCTGCCTGCCCTCGCGTGCATTGATACTCGTAACAACACCACAAACCACCCACTCAGACCAGATCATCCATGAACACCACAAACCACCCACCAACAACACTAACGAAACAACACACACAACACCACCCACACCAACATGACATTGATACGAATGACACCAGCACCACCAAACCAGCCCACGCGACCACACATACATACGTAATACCACACCACAGAACCCACCCAACGTCACACACAATTCACTCACGAACACACCACGCAACCCACACACACATCAACGATCAGTCCTACATGAACACACAACACCCAGCCCACGTCAACCAACATCACACGTCACATGAACGCCACCAGAAAACCACCACGCAGACAGATTCCACATCGTATCAACCACAATCAACACAGCCACTCAACATCAGATTAATCGACAATCACACCACAACACCCCCCCAAAATCGTGTGTTTTCCTAAAACTCACACATGTAACAGGCAACGTCGTTACGATAATCTAAATAAACCGTTTTATACTGCAGCTTTGTTATCATCACTCTAGTTTTTCGGTAACGAACCCTCATTGTATCCATCATCTTCCGTGGTATTTTCGTACAATACAGCTTTCGCTCAGTGAATCCAGAACAAAGTTATATGGTTTTTCAATCGAAACATTCTATCGCGCTCACGCATAGTTATATCGGCATTGTCACCAATCGTTGAGGCAATCACGTCAATACATTATCTGGTATGCCCTGGGGGGCAGCGAGGCGGTGGTTGTTTGTAATGTACAACGATTCGCATCTGCAATTTTCGTAGGTTTATCGATCTGACACCACAACCACACACCCCGACTCACATCTCACAAATTATAAGTTCACGACATTAGAATCATGCGTCGTCCGTGAGATCTTTCGTCATTCTGTCTCACATGCTCCATGCTGCCTGATAAACATAAACAAATATGCTTTCTACTATCAATTGCTGCTGAATGATATAAGTCCAAATTAAAGTCGTCATGATGTCTAATCAGTCTTACTGACTAACTACTATAGCTTTAGAACAGCCCTCCTTTCCAAGGGCGCAGATCACATATATCACATACATTCACATCAAATACAGCAACGCTACAGCTCACCTGACTCGCATCACCTACCCCAAACAACACATCTACTCTATCACTAACATCTCACTTCGTCTCTTTTTTTCTTCATACACATCTCCCACCCACCCCCACTGTCCCTCCCACACTCCACCCTCCCCCCCCATCCCCACCTCTTCTTCTTCCCTCCTCTCCCTACCCTCCTCCCACTCATCCTCTTACTGCTTCTTCTACACTCTACCTCACTCCCTCCCTCCTCTTCACCTCCACCACCTCCTCACCACTTCCCCTCTCCTCCTCCTCTCCTCCACTCCCTCTTCCTACCCCCTCCCACTTCTCTCCCCACTCCCTCCTCCTTCCTCCTCCCCCCTCTACTCTTCTCCTACTCCCCTCCTACTATCTATCATCCTCCCCTCAAAATCTTGTTTTCCTTACTCTCAATCTTTTTCTTTCGTAATTAACTCGTTTTTAATTCTAATTAACCTTTTATCTGTTTTTTTCCTTCTCTATCTCATTCTCGTTTCTGCTGCCCTCCTCCGCTTTTTCCTCCTCCCTGGTTTTTCCACAATCAGCTTTTCGCTCATGGACATCCAGTCTAAGGTTATAATGTTTGAAGACTGGATGATTTCTTATTCCAGGCCTCCCGCTTCTGTTGAACTGTATCGAATTCTTAGTTGGTTCTTATCGTCGCTTCATCTTTGCAGCTTGTCCTGTGCCGCCCCCAGCCCCGGTGCTTGTCTTCTCCTTTCTTCTGGCAGTTCTCGGGCTCGCATGTCTATCAGGTTTAGCATCCTCTCACGTTGACTTTGACCCTGTGAATCTTCACACTGTAAGGGATAACGCGGGTTTGAATGAGATCTTCTACGTGGCGGGGGGTATTATCGAGTCAAACAGCTTCTATCTGTAATGCAAATGAGAAATGGGTGGAAATAGTATGTGTTGTTTAGAGCTGGCTTCTATCGATATCATCTACGACGAATCTAGACGACAGCCTAGATGAAGTGTAAATATACGCAGGGTAAAGAGATGACGTCAGAAGTACTGCGGGTGGCTATTCGATATGAATTACGATGTCGTCGTTGATGTAAAGATGTGGTACAGATGGGGGGGTAAGAGTAAAGTTTAGACAGTAGTTATGACTAGGGTCTATAATAAGTCGGAAACGTAGTTTCACATCCATTAGGAAGGGGGAATCATCTATCATGATTCATTATTCATTCGATGTTATGTGTAAACATCAAGATTCAAGTCACGAGTTCTTCTTTCTGTCTGTCTGTATGTCTGTCTGTCTGTCTGTCTGTCTGTCTGTCTGTCTGTATGTCTGTCTTTCTGTCTTTCTCCGTGTCTTTCTCTAAGTCCTTCTTCTTCTTCTGCTTCTTCTCTATCTATCTATCTATCTATCTATCTTTCTTTCTTTTTTCTTCTTCTTCTCCCCACTCTCCTCCTTCTCCTTCTAAAGCTCACACTTTTACCGGAATGTATAAGGATGAGATTTTACGTGAATGATTGTTTCTTACCAAACCATGTAGGCAGCCATACTCCGTTTTGGGGGGGAATGCATGCTGGGTATGTTCGTGTTTCCAAAACCCACCGTAACGTTGACAAGGATTTGGGGATCTTACAGTGTGTCTTTGATTCCATGCTGGTGTGTGTGCACACGGAGGGGGTGAAGGCAATTAACAGCAGCTCTGCAGGTGGCCGTGTTGACCTGGGGGGTGGAGGGGGCGTCGGGGGGGGCGGGGGGGGGGCAGAAATCAATGTCCATCCTCAGCTCACCTGGCCCCCATGTCAGGATCGAACCCCGGACCCTTCTCCACCAGATTGAAAGTCCACAGGACGCTTTGATCAATCGGGTGTCGTGCCGGTGTGTGCTCTGTCTGTCTGTCTGTTTCACTGCCTGCCTGCCTGCCTGTCTGTCTGCCTGCCTGCCTGTCTGCCTGCCTGCCTGTCTGTCTGCCTGCCTGCCTGTCTGCCTGCCTGCCTGTCTGTCTGTCTGCCTGCCTGCCTGCCTGCCTGTCTGCCTGCCTGCCTGTCTGCCTGCCTGCCTGTCTGCCTGCCTGCCTGTCTGTCTGTCTGTTATGACTGTCTGTCTCTCTGTCTGTCGCTATCTGTCTGTTATGACTGTCTGTCTCTCTGTCTGTCGCTATCTGTCTGTTATGACTGTCTGTCTCTCTGTCTGTCGCTATCTGTCTGTTATGACTCTGTCTTAGAGAGAGGAACACGCCGACGTTTGTGAACCAAAGGAGGGTATCACGTATATATACATATATTAATTAAATACGAGGAAGGTTTAAGGCTTCATTTGATGTGGGTTATTATATCTATCTATCTATCAATCAATCTATCTATCTATCTATCTATCTGTCACTGTCTGTCTGTCTTTTTTTTCTTCATATCTTTTTTCCTGTCCTTCTCCTCCACCTGTTCCTCCTCCTCCTCCTCCTCCTCCCCCTCTTCTTCTTCTTCTCTCCTCCTCCTCCTCCTTCTCCTCTTCATCCTCTTCTGCTTCTTCTTCCTCTTCTTCCTCTTCCTCCTCCTCTTCCTTCTTCTTCTTCTTCTCCTCCACCTCCTCCTCCTCTTCCTCCTCCTCCTCCTTCTTCTCCTCCTCCCCCTCTTCCTCCTCCTCCTCCTCCTTCTTCTCCTCCAGCTCCTCCTCCTCCTCTTCCTCCTCCTCCCTCTTCTTCTTCTCCTCCTCCTCCTCCTTCTTCTTCTCTATCATTGTTTCTTTGTTTCTTTCTTTCCTATTTTCTCTCCTTTTCTTTCTTTTTCTTTCTTTTTCTTCCATTCTCTCATTCTTTCTTTCGTTCATTTTTGTTTCTTTCCTTCTTTCTTTATCTCTATCTTT
>NC_134908.1:882244-889744 GCF_041734735.1 Babylonia areolata
CACAACTGTTTGTGTCACACAGACCTGTTTATCTGTCTGCCTGTTCGTCTGTCTCCCTGTATCTCTGTCTGTATGTCAGTCAGTCTGTTTGTCTATATGTTTGGCTGGCTGGCTATCTGTACTGTACTGTCTGTCTGTCTGTCAGTCGGTCGATCAGTTCGTTGATCTCTCTGTCTCTGTTTCTACTCCTGTCTGTCTGTCTGTCTGTCTGTCTGTCCCCCCCAACCCCCCCCCTCTCTCTCTCTCTCTCTCTGTGTCCCTGCCTCTCCCTCTATCTGTCTCTCAGTGTATGTGTCTGTTTCTCTCTCCCTTCTCCCTCTTTATCTCACCCTGCTTCTTTCTCTGTCTCTCTCTCTCCCTTTGTCTATTTCTCCCTCCCTCTCTCTCTCTTTACACACACACACACACACACACACACACACACACACACACACACATATATATATATATATGTGTGTGTGTGTGTGTGTGTGTACCCCCTCTCTATCTCTCTCCCTCTCTCTTCCTTTCTGTCTATCTTTCTGTGTACAAGAAGTGGAGAGACCTGTGTATGCCTGCTCCACTGACCCCTAACGCTGATAGATGTTGATGGCCAGCAACAACACCAACCTTTGTTGTGTCTCCAGCCCCGAGATTCCATCAGTCAGGTATTCTCTTGGGGTGGCTAAGGTCAACAGCCAATCATATGCAGTCTGTTTGGATGTCTTCGTTCTTCTTGTTGTCCTACTTGTTTTTGTTGTTCTTCTTCTTTCTCCTCCTCCTCCTCCTCCTCCTTGTTGTTGTTGTTGTTGTTGTTGTTGTTGTTGTTGTTGTTGTTGTTGTTCTTCTTCTTCTTCTTCTTCTTCTTCTTCTTCTTCTTCTTCTTCTTCTTCTTCTTCTCCTCCTCCTCCTCCTCCTCCTTCTTCTTCTTCTTCTTCTTCTTCTTCTTCTTCTTCTTCTTCTTCTTCTCCTCCTTCTGCGTTCATGGGTTGTAACTCTCACGTTCATTCATGTGTACGAGTTGGCATGATGTGTGTAGCCGTTTTTACCCTGCCATGTAACAGCCACTCTACGTGTTCGGGGTACCGTATGCTGGGTATGTCACCGAACGCTGAAACGGATTCTGGGATCTTTAACGCGCGCATGTAATGTTCCACCTTGTGAGTTCATAGGAAAGGGGGGTCAGACTTTAGGAGGTCTGCACTTGTGTTGACTTGGGAGATCGGAAAACAACACGCCAAAAAAACAAAAAAACAAAAAAAAACAACACCACCCCTAACCCCATTCGGAGCAAGTGGTTGTGGTGGTGGGGGCACCTTTTTAAGAAAACCAGGAGCAGACAATTTCCTTGGGTTTAGTTTTGTTCTCTGTGTGGATGTTAACTTGTGGGAAGATTTCACTGAGGGTATCTGTGTCTCGATGTGTGTGGATGTTAACTTGTGGGAAGATTTCACTGAGGGTATCTGTGTCTCGATGTGTGTGGATGTTAACTTGTGGGAAGATTTCACTGAGGGTATGTGTGTCTCGATGTGTGTGGATGTTAACTTGTGTGAAGATTTCACTGAGGGTATCTGTGTCTCGATGTGTGTGGATGTTAACTTGTGGGAGGATTTCACTGAGGGTATCTGTGTCTCGATGTGTGTGGATGTTAACTTGTGTGAAGATTTCACTGAGGGTATCTGTGTCTCGATGTGTGTGGATGTTAACTTGTGGGAAGATTTCACTGAGGGTATCTGTGTCTCGATGTGTGTGGATGTTAACTTGTGGGAGAATTTCACTGAGGGTATCTGTGTCTCTCTCCTATCTCCCCCTCTCTTTCTCTCCTCTCTCTCTTTCTCTCCCTCTCCCTCCCCCTCTCTCTCTCTCTCCTCTCTCTCTCTCTCTCTCTCCTCTCTAGCTCTCCTCTCTCCCTCCCTCTCTCTCCCTGCCTTCCTCTCTCTCTTTCTCTCTCTCCCTCCCCCTCACTCTCTCTCCCTCCCTCCCTCTCTCTCTCTCTCTTTCCCTCCCTCCCCACCCTCTCCCCCGGCCCCCCTCTCTCTCCTCTCTCCCTCCCTCTGTCTCTTCCTCCCTCTCTCTCCCTCCCTCTGTCCCTCCCTCTCTCTCCCTCTCTCCCTTCCTCCCTCTCTCTCTTTCCCTCCCTCCCCCTCTCTCCTCTCTCCCTCCCTCCCTCTCCTTTCTCCCTCTCTCTCACCCTGTCTCCCTCCCTCTCTCTCTCTCTCTCCTTTCTCCCTCTCTCTCCTTCTCTCTCCCTCTCTCTCTCCCTCCTTTCTCTCTCTCACTCTCAGACAAACAGCCAGAGCTAAAGAAGGGCGCAATAGCCGAATGGTTAAAGCGTTGGACTTTCAATCTGAGGGTCCCGGGTTCGAACCACGGTAACGGCGCCTGGTGGGTAAAGGGTGGAGATTTTTCTCCAATCTCCCAGGTCAACATATGTGCAGACCTGCTAGTGCCTGAACCCCCTCCGTGTGTATATGCACGCAGAAGATCAAACACGTACGTTAAAGATCCTGTAACCCATGTCAGTGTTCAGTGGGTTATGGAGACAAGAAAATACCCAGCATGCATGAACCACGACAGAGTCATCGGCAAGTCGATGTTGGTCGTGTAACGGAAAGAAGAAGAAGACTCTTTCTGTCTCTCTCTCCCTCCTTCTCTCTCCCTCCCTCTCTCTCCCTCTCTCTCTTCTCCCCACCAGTTATTTCAGCCCTGTTACCGCCGTTGTTGGGGCTGCAGCAGTGTGTCAAGGTATGTGTGTCAGACTCACCGGCAATGGACACGAAATGTTGGTGTCCGCTCTGTGAGAAACGCATGTTACGCAATGTGTTGCACTGTGTTCTATTTTCAGAGACGTCCAGCTTTGAGGGAT
Organism: Babylonia areolata; assembly: GCF_041734735.1. Lineage (NCBI taxonomy): Eukaryota > Metazoa > Mollusca > Gastropoda > Neogastropoda > Buccinidae > Babylonia > Babylonia areolata. The sequence continues at coordinate 885,090 of NC_134908.1, forward strand.
GGGGATGGGGGGTGGGGGGAAGGGATGAATGTGAATGTGTGTGTAGGGGTGGGGGTGGGGAAGGGGGAGGGAGACGAGGGGTGTTACTGATGGGGTGGGGGGAGGGGGGGGTTGTGTGTGTGGGTGGGGGGTAGGGGTGGGGAGTTAGTGTGTGTTGCACATGTTTTGGAGGGCGGTGTGTGTGTGTGTGTGTGTGTGTGTGTGTGTGTGTGTGTGTGTGTGTGTGTGTGTGTGTGTGTGTGAGAGGAGGGGGACAGGGAACGATGCTGGGATATCTATACAATACATACAATACAATACAATATACAATACAATACAACACAATGCCAAACAATGTACAAAACAATACAATGCAATACAGTGCAATGCCAAACAGTGTACAAAACAATACAATGCAATACAGTACAATGCCAAACAATGTACAAAACAATACAATGCAATACAGTGCAGTGCCAAACAGTGTACAAAACAATACAATGCAATACAGTGCAGTGCCAAACAATGTACAATACAATACAATACAATACAATACAACACCACACTACAACGCAACGCAAGGCAGCGAAACGCAGCACAACACACACACACACACACACACACACACACACACACACACACACACACACACACGCTGTACTGTCACACGTTTCCAGTCTCACGCACAATCTCACACTTCAGTCCCTTATTAAAACCAAGTCAAAATCAAACCCTAAAACAAAACAACCACAAAACAACGAAACAAATCCACCTAGAAATCAAATCTCCTTCCAAATTTCAAAGTTGTTTTTTGTTTGTTGTGTTTGCTTGTGTTCCACTTCAGTTGCTGATAATCAGATATATAAAAAAAAAAAGACATAATAAAAGAAAGAAAAAAAAGAAACCGAAATTAAACGAAAGAATAAAAAGAAAAGAAAAATGTAAACCAAACACACACAACAAGAAAAAACCAACTAATTCGCATCTTCCACTTGTCAAGGGGAATCAGTGTGAGCTCTGTCGTTTTGATCTATTTTCTTTGTTTATCCATTTGTTTGTCCATTTGTTTGTCCATTTGTTTGTCCACTTAGTTTAAGGTCAGTTGTGTGCAAGCCACGCAGAGCCTTTGCTGTTTGGATTTTGGGTTTTGTTTTTGTTGCTTTTCGTTCTTGTTTTGTTTGTTTCACGTTCAATTTTTTCAGCTTCGCGAATAACTTGAATGCTGTATCCAGTGTTTATTTATTTATTTGTTTTATTCTACTCTATCTATATGTTTTTTTCTTTCTTTGTTGTGGATGCTGTGTTTCAGATTTCAGTGTGTGGGGTGTAGGGTGTGTTTGTTATTCTTGTTGTTGGTTTGATAACAGGGATAAGAAAGAAATAAAGACGAAGAAGACATACGTATCAAATTATGTATGCTTTGTCATAATTTTTTTTTTTAAAGGAGGGAAACAAGAAAAATAAAAGTAAAGAAATAGAAATAAAAGAAATATATATATATACTGGAACAGTACAGTGCTGTTTAGCGTTACCACACACACACACACACACACACACACACACACACACACACACACACACACACACACACACACACACACACACACACACACACACACACACACACACACACACACGTGCAAACAGTTAACATGCGCGCGCGCTCTTACATGTGTAGTTTTATGCACACACTTTAACAAGTGTGGAACGGGAGGGGGAGACAATCAGTGAAGAAAAGGAAAAGAAGGAAGAAGGGAAATAATAATAAAAACACTCTCACATCAACCACAAATTTACTCTGAACTGAAAAAGGAAGAAGGGAAATAATAATAAAAACACTCTCACATCAACCACAAATTTACTCTGAACTGAAAAAGGAAGAAGGGAAATAATAAAAACACTCTCATTTCAACCACAAATTTACTCTCAACTGAAAAAGGAAGAAGGGAAATAATATTAAAAAAAAAAACAAAAAAAACACACTCTCACATCAACCACAAATTTACTCTCAACTGAAAAAGGAAGAAGGGAAATAATAAAAACACTCTCACATCAACCACAAATTTACTCTGAACTCAAAAATGAAACCCGTGATTTCAGCTGAACAAATAATTGCAATAATAGATGAAAGAACGTTAAATTCAAAAGAGAACAAACAAAGAGAATGGAAAATAAAGAAAGAAAATTTTCCATCTCTCTTTCTCTTTCTCTGTTTCTCTCTCTCTCTCTCTCTCTGTCTCTCTCTCTCTCTTTCTCACGCACACACACACACACTCTCTCTCTCTCTCTCTCTCTCTCTCTCTCTCTCTCTCTCACACACACACACACACAGATATATAAATCTACAGAATCTCCAGTGGGATCTATACTTCAACCTCCCCTGCCGTATAGAAATAGAAAGGAAATGGAAAGTCAAAGAAGCGGAAGTTGAAACAAAGACCCGAAAGAGCGAGTGTCAGAGAGATGGAGAGGGAAGGAAGGAATGGGGGGGGGGGTGAAGAAGAACAGAGAGGGGGGGGGGGAGAGGGCGGGGGTTAGAAAGGCAAGGAGGGAGGGAAGGAGAGAGAGGGGGGGGCAGGGAGAGGGGTGGGGGGGTAGAAAGGCAAGGAGGGAGGGAAGGAGAGAGAGAGGGGGGCAGGGAGAGGGGTGGGGGGGGGTAGAAAGGCAGGGAGGGAGGAAAGGAGAGAGAGAGGGGGGGGAGAGAGAAGGGGTGGGGGTAGAAAGGCAGAGAGGGAGGGAAAGAGAGAGAGAGAGGAGGAGAGAGAGAGGGAGGGTGAGGGTTGTCGGTCAATGAGTACACACACACACATAAGGAAATTTTAACACTGGTGGCTATTCAGCGCAGCAACTGACATACAACAAACTGAGACATATATAGAAAATATAGAGAGGAGACGGTGAGAGAGACAGAGACAGACAGACAGACAGAGACAGACAGACAGACAGAGACACAGACAGACAGACACATAAACAGATACAGACAGGAAGAGACAGACAGACAGAGAAGTAGAGAAAGAATGAATGGATGAATGACTTTTTTTTCTTCTTTTTTTGTCTGGAGACGATTGATTAATTACGGAATCTTTTCTCTCTTTTGTTTTCAGCCATCCTTAGAAAAATATATTTAAAAAAAAAAAAAGAAAAATAGAAGAAGAAAAAAGAAGAGAAATTAACAGAGAGATGGCGAAGAGAGAGAGAAAGAGAGAGAGACAGAGACAGAGAGGGACACACAGAGAGAGAGAGCGTCCAAAACTGGACATGGCAGTATTTTTTTTAAACCTGAGAAGTCCTATTTCCCATGGATTTACGGCCATCAGGGCAGTGAACACACCCACACCCACACCCACACTGTTCACATAGGGAAGGCAGTGAACACACCCACACCCACACTGTTCACATAGGGAAGGCAGTGAACACACACACACTGTTCATATAGGGAAGGCAGTGAACACACACACACACACTGTCCACATAGGGAAGGCAGTGAACACACACACCCACTGTCCACATAGGGAAGGCAGTGAACACACACCCACACTGTTCACATAGGGAAGGAAGTGAACACACCCACACACACTGTCCACATAGGGAAGGCAGTGAACACACACACACACACTGTCCACATAGGGAAGGCAGTGAACACACACCCACACTGTTCACATAGGGAAGGCAGTGAACACACACCCACACTGTTCACATAGGGAAGGCAGTGAACACACACACACACTGTTCACATAGGGAAGGCAGTGAACACACACCCACACTGTTCACATAGGGAAGGCAGTGAACACACACACACTGTCCACATAGGGAAGGCAGTGAACACACACCCACACTGTCCACATAGGGAAGGCAGTGAACACACACCCACTGTCCACATAGGGAAGGCAGTGAACACACACCCACCCACTGTCCACATAGGGAAGGCAGTGAACACACACACACACTGTCCACATAGGGAAGGCAGTGAACACACACCCACACTGTCCACATAGGGAAGGCAGTGAACACACACCCACTGTCCACATAGGGAAGGCAGTGAACACACACCCACCCACTGTCCACATAGGGAAGGCAGTGAACACACACACACACTGTCCACATAGGGAAGGCAGTGAACACACACCCACACTGTTCACATAGGGAAGGCAGTGAACACACACCCACACTGTCCACATAGGGAAGGCAGTGAACACACACACACACACACACACCCACACTGTCCACATAGGGAAGGCAGTGAACACACACCCACACTGTCCACATAGGGAAGGCAGTGAACACACACACACACTGTCCACATAGGGAAGGCAGTGAACACACACACCCACACTGTTCACATAGGGAAGGCAGTGAACACACACACCCACACTGTTCACATAGGGAAGGCAGTGAACACACACCCACCCACTGTCCACATAGGGAAGGCAGTGAACACACACCCACACTGTTCACATAGGGAAGGCAGTGAACACACACCCACACTGTCCACATAGGGAAGGCAGTGAACACACACCCACACTGTCCACATAGGGAAGGCAGTGAACACACCCACACACTGTCCACATAGGGAAGGCAGTGAACACACACCCACACTGTCCACATAGGGAAGGCAGTGAACACACACCCACACTGTTCACATAGGGAAGGCAGTGAACACACACCCACACTGTCCACAT
>NC_134908.1:894744-897244 GCF_041734735.1 Babylonia areolata
CTCTTTTCTTTTCTTTTTTTATTCAGTTTATAGTTGTTGTTTTTGTTGTTGTTGTTTTTAATAGATGTATTCATTTTTCTGATCATTTATTTGCTCCATGCACATGCACACACACACACTCACTCACTCTCTCTCTCTCTCTCTCTCTCTCTCTCTGTCTGTCTGTCTCTGTCTCTGTCTCTCGTTTCCAGAACAATTAATTAATTGATTAATCAACAATCAATGAAGAAGTATATAATTATGAATAGACAAATAAGTAGATAGACAAGCAAACATATGAATTAAATAAACAAAAATAAAATGAAAGAAACTCTGATAAACAGAAACAAATTATAGACAAATAGATAAATAACAAGACAAACAAATTATAAACAAATAGATTAATAACAAGACAAAGAAATTATAGACAAATAGACAGACAAGACAAAGATGTTATAGACAAATAGGCAACAAGACAAACAAATTATAAATTTATAGACAAATAGATAGACAACAAGACAAACAAATTATAGACAAACAGATCGATAACAAGACAAACAAACTATAGACAAACACAGATAACAAGACAAACAAACCATAGACAAACACAGATAACAAGACAAACAAACTATAGACAAACACAGATAACAAGACAAACAAACTATAGACAAACACAGATAACAAGACAAACAAACTATAGACAAACACAGATAACAAGACAAACAAACTATAGACAAACACAGATAACAAGACAAACAAATTATAGACAAACAGATAGACAACAAGACAAACCAATTATAGACAAACAGATAGGTAAGAAGACAAACAAATTATAGACAAACATAGATAACAAGACAAACAAATTATAGACAAACAGATGAATAACAAGACAAACAAATTATAGACAAACAGATAAATAACAAGACAAACAAATTATAGACAAACAGATAAATAACAAGACAAACAAATTATAGACAAACAGATAAATAACAAGACAAACAAATTATAGACAAACAGACAAGACAAATTATAGACAAACAGACTGACAACAAGACAAACAAATTATAGACAAACAGATAGACAACAAGACAAACAAATTATAGACAGACAACAAGACAAACAAATTATAGACAGACAACAAGACAAACAAATTGTAGACAAACAGATAGACAACAAGACAAACAAATTATAGACAAACATAGATAACAAGACAAACCAATTATAGACAAACAGATAGATAACAAGACAAACAAATTATAGACAAATAGATGAACAACAAGACAAACCAATTATAGACAAACAGATAGGTAACAAGACAAACAATCAAGGACACAAACACCTCAAAAGCCAGTGCCGACACATGGTGTGTTGGGCCATGTCCTGGGGATTTGGGGCATCAGTCATCAGCGTGAAGTGAGGCCACTGGAACAGCCCGGACACTGCTGCCAGCAAAAATACATCAGTAAATCAACAACAACGACAACATCAACAACAACAACAAAAGCAGCAGCAACAGCAACGACAACATCAACAACAAAAATAGCAACAGCAGCAACAACACCACCAACAACAGTAGCAGCAGCAGCAACAACAATAACAACAACGACAACATCAACAACAAAAGTAGAAGCAACAGCAACAACAACGACAACATCAACAACAAAAGTAGAAGCAACAGCAACAACAACGACAACATCAACAACAAAAGTAGCAGCAGCAACAACAACAGCAGCAGCAGCAGTAGCAACAGCAATAACAACAACAACAACAATAACAACAACAACAGCAATAACAACAACAACAACAATAACAAAAGCAGCAGCAACAACAACAACAATAGCAACAACGACAACATCAACATCAACAAAAGTAGCAGCAACAACAACAACAGCAGCAACAGCAGCAACAACAACAACAACAACAGCAACAACAACAGAAGCAGCAACAACAACAACAGCAACAACAACAACAACAACAACAACAACAGCAACAACAACAACAACAGAAGCAGCAACAACAACAACAGCAACAACAACAACAGAAGCAGCAGAAGCAGCAGCAACAACAACAACAACAACTACAACAACAACAAGCCACACTCTCCCCTCTCCCCCACTTCAATACATCCTTCCCTCCATGAAAAAAGGGCAAGAACTTCAATATCTCTCTTTTCAAAATGACGCAACGTTTGTTTGTTTGTTTGTTTTTCAGAAAGAAAGGCAAAAGCGAGCGTTTCGTTGCTTCCACGTAACTGATCTTCAGAAAAAGAGCTAAACAAACAAACAAATGAATAAATGAATAAACAAACAAACAAAATAAATAAATAAGAATTTAATTAACTGTGTACGAATATAAACCGAAATACATAAAACATTTCAAAATCAGAAAGGCGATTTGAAGGGTTACAGTCTTTGAAAAGTAAACAGAAAATGAAAAAGAAAAAAACCCGGCGACAACAAAAATCAATGTGGCGTGTAATATATGGAAAGAAAATATCGATTTCTTGAATGTTGTGCCTAAG
>NC_134908.1:902244-904744 GCF_041734735.1 Babylonia areolata
TTAAAACTCAAAATCATCTGAAAAAGAATTGCCGCGCGCGCGCGCGCACACACACACACACACACACACACACACACACACACACACACACACCACATACACACACACACTCACACGCACACACACACACACACACACCACATACACACACACACACACACACACACACACACACACACACACACCCCACACACATGCACACACACAAACACACACACATTCATACATACATACTCTCTCTCTCTCTCTCTCTCTCTCACTCACACACACACACACACACACACACACACACACACACACACACACACACACACACACACACACACATTCTTCCCCAGTTGGGAATGTATTTGAATGGCTTGACGTCCTAATTGTCAGTTTCCTGTGAGTGAAGAGTTTTGGTCACAGGGTATGACACAACAGTTGGCTTTCCTCATGTCCTGGTTGGAGGGATGTACTGTTTGAGGATCGTACTGTTTGAGGAGTGTGCTGTTTGAGGGATGTACTGGTTGGGGATGCCTGTGTTCTGTAGTAGATGGAGAGAAAGAGAGTTTAAAGGATTGGCATTCTGACAGTGAGAGATTCCACATGACATCCAAGGTATGTGCAAAACATCATTCATTTGCGAATGAGGAAGAGGGCGGGGGGAGGGGGGGGGGCTCTGTGTGTGTGTGTGTGTGTGTGTGTGATGGGCGAGGGGGGAGGGGGGAGGAGGGGGTAGAGTTATTGGAGCGAAGTGAAAAGTGCCGAAAGCCTTAGCCCTCGGGTTTGTGCTGACTGATCCCATGTCAGTAGTATATGCATATTAAAAGTTGGCTTTATATGAGCCTATATAGACAGGCTTTGTCACTAAGAGACATCGAACATATAAAGTCGCCTTGGACCTGACTGAACGACTGTATTTTGCTTTGGGATCAAAGATATTCCAATAAATGTATATCTCTTCTTCTTCTTCTTCTTCGTTCGTGGGCTGCAACTCCCACGTTCACTCGCATGTACACGATTGGGCTTTTACGTGCATGATCGTGTTTACCCCCCGCCATGTAGGCAACCATAGTCCGTTTTCGGGGATAAATGTATATAAATGTACAGCAGAGAAGTTTGCCCTCATAGCGGATCCAATGATTTAAGCGGAGAGTGAAGAAGAAGAAGAAGAAGAAAACGACAACCACATGTACGCATTGCATATATTTGTTTTATGTAAGCTAAGAAGAAGAAGGAGGAGGAGGAGGAGGAGGAGAAGAAAACGAGAACCACATGTACGCATTGCTTTTGTTTTTTATGCAAGCTTTGAAAGACAGCAGAGGATTGTGCGGTTATTGTACCAGTTATTGTGTTGTACAGCTGAAGGGTTTATGGAGATGTTTATGACCGTTGCATGGCAGAGACGCCAGGAAGTTCACCCCAGTTTGTAACTGTTCCACTGAAAGCATCGACCGGCTAGCGGTTGTTGAAGACTGATGACGTCACAGACTGACGCTCCGTGACGTCAGGTTGTGATGGGAGGGGAATCTGTTCCATGTCTCGGGGGGGTAAACTGACGTTTTGATTGGCTTGATTGCTGGGAGGGTGGGGCGGGGGGGGGGGGATTGTTGAATGATTGGTGATGTGTTGGATTGTGTGGCGTCGTTTTGTTTCTTTCTTTTTTTCGTTCTTTCTTTCCTTTCTTTCTTTCCTTTCTTCCTTTCTTTCTTTCTTCCTTTCTTTCTTTCTTTCCTTTCTTTCTTTGTTTCCTTCTTTCTTTCGTTCTTTCTTTTCTTCCTCCTTTCTTTCTTTCCTTCTTTCTTCCTTTCTTTCCTTTCTACCTTTGTTTTCTTTCTTCCTTTCTTCCTATCTTTCCTTTCTTCCTTTGTTTTCTTTCTTCCTTTCTTCCTTTCTTTCCTTTCTTCCTTTGTTTTCTTTCTTCCTTTCCTTCTTTCTTCCTTTCCTTCTTTCTTCCATCCTTTCTTTCTTTCCTTCTTTCTTTCTTCCTTCCTTCCTTTCCTTCCTTTCTTCCTTTCTTTCTTTCTTTCCTTCTTTCTTTCCTTCTTTCCTTCTTTTTTTCTTTCATTCATTCTTTCTTTCTTTCTTTCTTCCTTTCTTTCTTCCTTTCCTTGTTTCCTTCTTTCTTTCTTTCTGTTTTACTTGTTTGCTTCCTCTCTTTTTGTGTCTTTCTTTCTTTCTTCTTTTCTTTCCTTCTTTCTTTCTTTCTTTCTTTCTTCCTTTCTTTCTTCCTTTCTTTCTTACTTTCTTTCCTTCCTTCTTTCTTTCTTTCTTTCTTTGTTGTTCTGTACGTAGTTTTGTTGTTGTTTTTCTTCTTTTCTGTCTTCTTTACTTTTACCCTTCTTCACAAGGATGACATTTTTTGTTGTAGTAGTAGTAGTAGTAGTAGTAGTGTGCGTGTGTGTGTGTGTGTGTGTGTGTGTGTGTGTGTGTGTGTGTGTGTGTGTGTGTGTGTGTGCGTTTGTGTGCGCGCGCGCGTTTGTGTGTGTGTGTGTGTGTGTGTGTGCGTGCCTGTGTG
>NC_134908.1:909744-917244 GCF_041734735.1 Babylonia areolata
AATACACCCCTGGTGTACCTCCACCCACCCCCCCTCTCCCTCCCCCACCTCCTCCTCCCCCATCCCCACCCAACTAAAGGTTCTTGTATGTGCACTAATACACCCCTGGTGTACCTCCACCTCCCCCCCCCTTCCCTTACCCCCCCCCCCTTCCCGACCTCCCTACCACCCACTGTGCAGTGGTGTGCAATGTGATTTGGAGGGAGGATGTGAGGGGTGGGGGGTGGGGGTGAGGGGAAGACTGCCGTCGTATCCTGTCTTGTGGAATAAGAGGAGAGATGCTGGCTGAAGTGAAGTGGGAGGGGGCTGGGGGTGGGGGTGGGGGGAGGGAAAAGTAGAGGGGGAGGGGGTGGCTGGCAGTAGGGAGGGCGGAAGTTCATGACCTTAGTACGTAAAAAAAAGAGTTTTTAAAATGAATGAATAAATAGATAGTCTTCTTCTTCTTCTTCTTCTTCTTCTTCTTCTTCTTCTTCTTCTGCTTTCACAGACTCAGCTGAGTTCACACAAAATCTCCACAGAGTGCTGACCTGAATCCGTCCACTGCCACTGTGCTTGGTGGTGGTGGTGGTGGTGGTGGTGGTGGTGATGGTGATGGTGATTGTGGTGGTGGTGGTGGTTGATGGACGACATTGAATAGACTGGGAATTCAATTAGCCCTGATCCCCTCAGTTAATTATGCAAGAGGTCCACGCCTCGCGGACCTGAAAAAAAAAGGTCATCGTCAGGGCGTGTGGTGGAGCATGACGAGAGGTGTTGAGACACTGTCAGCATGACGAGAGGTGTTGAGACACTGTCAGCATGACGAGAGGTGTTGAGACACTGTCAGCATGTCGAGAGGTGTTGACACACTGTCAGCATGACGAGAGGTGTTGAGACACTGTCAGCATGTCGAGAGGTGTTGAGACACTGTCAGCATGTCGAGAGGTGTTGACACACTGTCAGCATGACGAGAGGTGTTGAGACACTGTCAGCATGGCGAGAGGTGTTGAGACACTGTCAGCATGACGGGACACTGTCAGCATGGCGAGAGGTGTTGAGACACTGTCAGCATGACGAGAGGTGTTGAGACACTGTCAGCATGACGGGACACTGTCAGCATGGCGAGAGGTGTTGAGACACTGTCAGCATGACGAGAGGTGTTGAGACACTGTCAGCATGACGAGAGGTGTTGACACACTGTCAGCATGACGAGAGGTGCTGAGACACTGTCAGCATGTCGAGAGGTGCTGGGGCCCTGAATCTATCTCCTGTGGTCACGTTTCACTGATGTGACACTGCGCACATGTACCTGCGCGCGTATCTATGCATGCACACACACACACGCGTACGTGCGCGCACTTACTTAAACATGCATTCACACACACACACACACATGTGCGCACTCAGTCACCCACAAACGGACACACATGTGCACGTGCGCGCGCACGTACACACACACATTCACACACGCACACACGGCATACATACAGACACACACATATGCATGCACGCACACGCACGCACACACACACACACACACACACACACACACACACACACACACACACACACACACACACACACACGTCATGCTGACAGACAGAACAGACATAGACACGTCATGCTGACAGACAGAACAGACATAGACACGTCATGCTGACAGACAGAACAGACATAGACACGTCATGCTGACAGACACAACAGACATAGACACGTCATGCTGACAGACACAACAGACATAGACACGTCATGCTGATAGAACAGACACAACAGACATAGACACGCCATGCTGATAGAACAGACACAACAGACATAGACATAGACACGTCATGCTGACAGACACAACAGACATAGACACGTCATGCTGACAGACACAACAGACATAGACACGTCATGCTGACAGACACAACAGACATAGACATAGACACGTCATGCTGACAGACAGAACAGACATAGACACGTCATGCTGACAGAACAGACAGAACAGACATAGACACGTCATGCTGACAGAACAGACAGAACAGACATAGACATGTCATGCTAACAGACACAACAGACATAGACATAGACACGTCATGCTGACAGACACAACAGACATAGACACGTCATGCTGACAGACACAACAGACATAGACACGTCATGCTGACAGACACAACAGACATAGACACGTCATGCTGACAGACAGAACAGACATAGACACGTCATGCTGACAGACAGAACAGACATAGACACGCCATGCTGACAGACACAACAGACATAGACACGTCATGCTGACAGACACAACAGATCTTCACATGTCTATGTTCCAGACCAACACAGCAACACTCAGACAGCGCCAACCTTCCTGCTAGTCTCAACCACTCAGGGAGTGGGGGGGGGATTGTGGGGGAGGGGGGAGTGACAGGTGAGTGAGGAGACAGGTGAGGTTATTTCAGGACATAACGCTTTGAAAAAAAAACACAAGAAACAGCACATTAAAATAAATAAATAAATAAATAACTAAAGCTAACAACAACAAAAATGGGTGGGATCTGGAAGAAAGAAAGTCAGAAGACTGAGGAGACAGAGGGAGAGGGGAGGGAGACAGAAAGAGAGAGAGGGGAGAGAGAGGGAGGGAGAGAGGGAGGGGGAGAGAGGGAGAGAGAGAGGGGGAGGGAGAGAGATGGGGGGAGAGAGGGGGGAGAGCGAGAGGGAGACAGAAAGGGAGATAGAGAGAGAGGGGGGGAGACATAGGGAGAGAGGGGGGAGAAAGAGAGAGAGAGGAGGAGAGAAAGAGAGAGAGAGGGGGGAGAGAGAGGGGGGAGAAAGAGAGAGAGAGGAGGAGAGAAAGAGAGAGAGAGGGGAGGGAGGGAGAGAGGGAGGGGGAGAGAGGGGGGGAGAGAAAGAGAGAGAGGGGGGAGAGAAAGAGAGAAGGGGGGGAGAAAGAGAGAGAGGGGGGAGACATAGGGAGAGAGGGGGGGAGAAAGAGAGAGAGAGGAGGAGAGAAAGAGAGAGAGGGGGGAGATAGAGGGGGGAGAAAGAGAGAGAGAGGAGGAGAGAAAGAGAGAGAGAGGGGGAGGGAGGGAGAGAGGGAGGGTGAGAGAGGGGGGGAGAGAAAGAGAGAGAGGGGGGGAGACATAGGGAGAGAGGGGGGGAGAAAGAGAGAGAGAGGAGGAGAGAAAGAGAGAGGGGGGAGAGAAAGAGAGAGAGAGGGGGAGAGAGAGAGGGTGGGGGAGAGAGGGAGACAGAGAGGGAGAGACAGAGAGGGAGAGACAGAGAGAGAGGGAGAGACAGACAGACAGACAGTGACAGAGAGACTGACAGACACAGAAAGAGACAGGGAGAGACAGACAGACAGAGAGACAGAAAGACAGACAGACAGAGAGAGACAGAGACACAGAGAGGCCACAAGTCAGTTCAGAACAGTATACTTCATTTCGATTTGGGAGCAAACTATGACGTATCGATCAATGACTCAAATCTGTAGGACAGATTCAGACCAATACACAGCGTCATGTCAGCTGTTCATCCACTGAACAGGCAGACGACCTTAGGATTGGAAGATCTCTAACCCAATCGGCTATCCCCCCCCTCCCCCCCACCGTCCCCCCACAACCCCCTCCCTTACTCCCCCCCTCTCCACAACCCCCAGTCTATAATTAGATCCTTCACACGCGGCAAACTCTTGTCTGTTTCCCTCCCTCCTCTCTCCCCCCACACACACATACGTAACGCGCGCGCGTACAGACACACACACACACACACACACGCGCGCACGCACGCACGCACGCACACACACACACACACACACACACACACACACACTTGAGTCGCGCGCGAGCCTTTGAAGTTGAAATATATCGGGGGAGGGGATTAGGGGGGGGAGGGGAGGGGAATGGGGGGGAAGAGGGGGGGATGTTGAAAGGAGGGGGGGGAGGTCTTTTTTTTCCCCCCTGATACCCCCATCACCACCACCACCACCACTACAAGGCAAAAAGAAGAGTCACAGCTTTCAAAAGTGTGTGTGTGTGTGTGTGTGTGTGTGTGTGTGTGTGTGGCTCTGTGTATGTGTGTGTGTGTGTGTGAGAGAGAGAGAGAGAGAGTGCCGGTCCAGCTCGATGCCTCTTTGCCCTCTACCACCACCACCACCACCCCCATCACCACCATCACCATCACCACCACCACCACCACCCCCCTCCCCGCGCTGTCAGTGAGTTATTTTCGGTGCCGGAGGGGAGACTGGTGCCGGCGCGTGCTGCTGACGTCATGCAGGGAAGGGAGGGGGCGGAGGGTGAGGGAGGAGAGAGGGGGTGAGGGGGTGGGGGAGGTTTGTGCCAGACTCGTTCCTGTGCTGCTGCTTGGTGCCGGTGTGAGGTGAGGGGTGGTTAGGTGGGGTGGAGGGGTGGTGTGTGTGTGTGTGTGTGTGTGTGTGTGTGTGTGTGTGTGTGTGTGTGTCAGTGTTTGCATGTGTGTGTATAAGTGTGTGCGTGTGTGTGTGTGTGTGTGTGTTTGCATGTGTGTGTATGAGTGTGTGCGTGCGTGTGTGTGTGTGTGTGTTCGTGCGTGTGTTTGTGTGTGTTTGCATGTGTGTATGAGTGTGTGCGTGTGTGTGTGTGTGTGTGTGAGTGTGTGTGTGTGTATGTGTGTGTGTGTGTGTGTGTGTGCGCGCGCTCTCTCTCTCTCTTTCTGTGTGTGTGAGTGTGTGTGTGTGTGATCTCCCTCTGTGTGTATGTGTGTGTGTGCGTGCGCGCTCTTTCTGTGTGTGTGTGTGTGGCGCGGGGAGTTGAGGGAGGGGAGGGGGAAGGAAGGAACCGTCCCTGTCTCTACAGGTCTCCAGTCAGTCAGTGCCGGTGTTCCACAGAGAGAGGAGAGAGAGGAGAGAGAGAGGAGAGAGAGGCACCACCAGGTTCTTGCCGCGAGAAGACTCCAACACACTACTGCTTGCTTCCTGGATCGGCTGGTGGGACTTGGAATTGTGCGCTGAGAGCCGGCCTCGCTGCGTGGGGAGTTTTATATTCCTCCCTCCCTCCCTCCCTCCCCCTCTCTCTCTCCATCTTCCTCTCATCAAACTGTGCAAGCTGCCACCCAGTATGTGTCTTCAGAATGTGATTCTGTGAACAGTTATTGTGGGGGTGTCGGGGATTTTTGCTTTTCAACGTGTACCCAGTTCAAGGCAGTGGTTCGTGTTTTCAAGTTGTGTGCCGGGAGGAAGACATTGCTATCAAAGCAAGTGGTGAAGATGTTGGGGGTGTTTTGGGGTTCTGGGGTGGTTGTTTTTTTCTACCCGGCGTGGTGTGTGAGTGTAGGTGTGTGAATGTGTCGTGTGCGCTGTGTGAAGTTCGCGGTATGTGCTGGACTGTTGGATGGGAATAGTTCACCATCCGGGATTTGAACGTCTGGTATTTCGGGGCTTTGTTTCTGCTTGAGTCTTTTTTTTCTGTTCTTTGCTTTATTCGTTTTCATTCATTGTTTATGAAATTTTTGGGGGGTGGGGGGGTTAAATCCTGCTTTCCTCGCTTCCTGCTGTGCGAGTGAGGTGTGTTGATCAGTGGCGCTTCCCCGAAAATTCCGAAATTCAGATTCCTTTCCTCAAGTTACCTGTTAGTGGGTGACTGTGTTGTGAAACAGTGCTGGAATATTGTTCGATACAGAGTTCAGGTGGAATAGATCAGGTCTCTGTTGAATATCGTCAATACAGAGTTCAGGTGGAATAGATCATGTCTGTTGAATATCGTTAGTACAGAGGTGGAATAGATCATGTCTCTATCGAATATCGTTAGTGCAGAGTTCAGGTAGAATAGATCAGGTCTCTGTTGAATATCGTCAATACAGAGTTCAGGTGGAGTAGATCATGTCCCTTTTGTCTGCACACATCATCAGCAGTGAAGTTGTCGGCGTTGTGTTCATGTGAACTTGAAGTTTTAGTTGACTTTACTGTGTGTAAAAAGTATTTAATATAGATATATAGGTAGGTAGGTAGGTAGGTATAGATAGGTGGGTAGGTAGGTAGGTAGATAGATAGATAGACAGAGATAGATAGATAGATACGGATAGATAGATAGATAGAAACTTTCCCGTCTAATCAAACGGCATTCGTGACTCGAAGGAAACTTACTGACAACTACAACTACTAGAACTACTACAAATACTAATACTGATAATACTAATGATAACCATGAAAGTCATAATTATCATAATCATAATCATGATGATGATAAATACGATTATATAGCGCTAAATCTTGAGCGGCAATAGGCCAAAATCAAACCGTTTTCATACCATGACATTCACACCGCTTGAAACTAAGTGATGGAAAAATATATACATTATACATGTAGACAGACTAACACAGGAAGTATGGACAGAAACAGGGTAGGCACTGAGGGGAACCGTTATCAAAGACTGGGGTAGGTTTGAACTCGACGCCAGACTGGAAAGAACTTGGTGCAGGGGAGTGAATGCCCCTTCTCTGTCAGAAGAGGCCTACTCGTGTTTGAACTCAGCAGCAAGGACGTTCATTGGTCAGATTCAAAACCGGAATCATTGTACCGGTTTACGTGTCTGTACCCAGTCTCAGACTTCTCCCACGGCAAAGTATTCCGCTTCAGGGTCGTTGTCTGAACGTTTAATGTCCCACCACTTATTGTCATCCTTGTGGCTTCAAAGCTGTACTGTTCTGTTGGTGAATAACACAGACAGACACCGTGGCGGAATCGGTCAGGTGTTGGCCTTGTGACCCAGTGTTGACCAGTGATCAGGGTTCCAGGCCCCGTTTCGGCATGGTGTTGTGTCCTTGGGAAAGGCACTGTACTCCGATTGTCCTCACTCCACCCAGGTGTGAACGGGTACCTGACTTCGGTTGGGGGAGGGGAACAGGGCTGAAGTAAAGGACTGGAGATAGTGCTGAAACTCACTGCTCTGTGAGGAGAACGTCAAATGCCGTGGGACTTTTAACCTTCAAAACTAACTCTGTTAATAACCTTCCTTCGTGAGTTAAAAGCTCAATGTGTACACTGAGAGATTTAAAAGCTCAGTGTGTACACTGCTTATCACTCTGCCTTCGTGGTTTAAAAGCCCAGTGTGTAATCTATATATCATCTGCCTTCGTGATTTTAAATGCCCAGTGTGTAATCTACTTGTCATGTGCCTTCGTGATTTTAAATGCCCAGTGTGTAATCTACTTGTCATGTGCCTTCGTGATTTTAAATGTCCAGTGTGTAATCTATATATCATCTGCCTTCGTGATTTTAAATGCCCAGTGTGTAATCTACTTGTCATGTGCCTTCGTGATTTTAAATGCCCAGTGTGTAATCTACTTGTCATGTGCCTTCGCGGTTCAGAAGTCCACAGTCCTAATCTGCCCTGCTTTGTTTAATCAGACTCTTCAGTCCTGGTCATGTCTGTGTCTGCTGGGCGGAGAGTTATGCGTTGTTTGTTTGAAGAACTCTGACATCAAGAGATTGGTCGTTACATCACTGGTGTGTTCATGATGCTGGCGGCCATTAATTTTGAAGTCTTTGTGCTGCTTTTGAAACGTGTCAG
>NC_134908.1:922244-942244 GCF_041734735.1 Babylonia areolata
AAAAGATTGTGGTCAAAGAAGTGTCATAGAAGGACTGTGGTCGTGATACAAGAAATAAGAGCCCAACTCAAACGTTACGGGTCGTCAATTTCTTCCTAGTGAGACGCTATGACAGAATCGATGTAGCGTTGGCCTTGTGACCCAGTGTTCACCAGTGATCAGGGTTCCAGGCCCCGTTTCGGCATGGTGTTGTGTCCTTGGGAAAGGCACTTTAATCCGATTGTCCTCACTCCACCCTGGTGTGAACGGGTACCTGAATTCGGTTGGGGAAGGTTTGAACGGCGGAAGGAGAGGACTGGGCCCC
Organism: Babylonia areolata; assembly: GCF_041734735.1. NCBI lineage: Eukaryota > Metazoa > Mollusca > Gastropoda > Neogastropoda > Buccinidae > Babylonia > Babylonia areolata. The sequence continues at coordinate 922,549 of NC_134908.1, forward strand.
GCCTTCCTGTGTCAAAGCCTGGCATAGTGTCGGATATGAATTCACTGCCCATTCGGCGAAAAGACCATCAGACCTTAAACCTTTAACTTTTTCATTATCAAAATTCTTCTTCGGGGTCATCGATGTTGTGAAGTTTTTACAGCACAGACTTTGGGGCTTTTTTCATTGGTTTTTTGTTTTTTTTTTTCAGCGGTTCTGGTGGGGGGGGGGGGTTCACCCGAAATTTGCCAGTGACAGTCGGCTCTTGTGTGTTGGTGTTGGTCAGGGGGCAGTCAGTGTTGTCAGCTATGTGAGTGGTATGATTTTTATATCTTCTTCTTCTTCTTCTTCTTCTTCTTCTTCTTCTTCTTCTTCTTCTTCTTCTTCTTCATCATCATCATCATCATCATCATCATCATCGTCTTCTTCTTCTTCTTCTTCTCTGTGAAGAGTTATTTCGGTGCCACACAGAACTGTTCAGCAGATTCCTCCAGGTCTGTCAGCTGTGTGTCAAAGCCTGGGTCCCTGCAAATGTTGATTCCAGTCCGCTCTGCTGTATTGTCACAAGATTAGCGCTCGTTCCTCTCGTCTTGGCCCTGTTGTGTTACGTAAGCTAGGACTGTCCTCCGCAATACGTCACGTGAATTCCTTACATCAGTTTTGGAAAAAAAAAAAAAAAAAAAAAGTGGTTGCAGCCAACCGTCGTATTCACTATGCATCTGGAGCTTCTGCTAGCCGTGTGTGTGTGGGTGGGTGGGTGTGTGTGGGGGGGGTGGGTGGGGGGGTTGGTGGGTGGGTGTGTGTTCTTCATTAGAGAGCTCTTGTCTCACACCTAGTTGCACAAACAGCTGGTGTTAGTCATAGCCCCCTCATCACAAGCACTGTTGTATCGTTGGGGATGTTAGTGATTGTGCTGTCCTGATCTGTTAGCGATCCTCACGTGTTCTGCTAGAAATATACAGACCAGGCCCAGAGACCACGCATTCAAACAACAACAGCAACAACACGATCATCATCATGACCACCACCACCACCACCACTACAACAACAACAACGACAACAAGAACAACAGCAACAACACGATCGCCATCATCATCACCACCACCACCACCACAACAACAACAACGACAACAAGAACAACAGCAACAACACGATCACCATCATCATCATCACCACCACCACCACCACCACCACCACAACAACAACAACATTAACCTTGACCCTCAACATCCCAGTTCAAAGTCAGACGTACTTCGTCTCCTCAATGGAGAGAGAGAGAGAAGGGGGGGGTGGAGGGAGTGTGTGGGCGTGTGTGTGTGTGTGGAGGGGTGTGTGTAGGTGTGTAGAGTGGAGGGTGGGGGGGCAGTGTCTATGAAAGCAGCCAATGGCAGGGCCCGACACAGACTGGCCAGGAGGCTGTATAAACAGCAGACAGCCATAGCGGACAGCTCTCTCTGCCACCCACCACGTCACCAGGCATTGGATCGATCCCTGCTGGCTACACAGAGACACACACAGAGAGAGGGAGGGGAGACAGAGAGGGGGAGAGAGGGAGGGAGACAGAGAGGGAGAGAGAGGGAGGGAGACAGAGAGGGAGAGAGAAGAGACAGACAGAGAGTGGGAGGGAGGAAGAGAAAGTGCGAGACAGACAGACAGACAGAGATAGACAGAGAGGGGGGTAGGGAGGGACAGACAGAGAAAGAGAGAGAGGGGATGGAGGGACAGAGAGAGGGCGAGGGAGGAAAAGAGAGAAGGAGGGGGGGGCGGAGGAAGAGAGACAGAGGCGGAGGGAGGGAGATAGAGAGACAGAGAGAGATAGAGAGACAGAGAGTCACAGAGAGAGACAGAGAGAGACAGCGAGACAAGCTAAGAAGCATTGAGTCTGGCGGGCCGTTTGGCCCAGCACAGCACATCAAGGCAGTGTAAATATCTCCACCACTACCCCTCCCGTCTTCCAGTCCCCCTTCCACCCCCCCTCCCCATCACCCTAACCCCCCCACCCCCACCCCCTTACCTCCCACCTCCACCCCCACCCTCCCATCCCATCCTTCCTTCTCCTCCGTCGTCAGTTCTGCCGCCGCTGCTGTTGTTGTTGGTGGTGGTGATGCTGGTGGTGGTGATGCTGGTGGTGGTGGTGTTGGTGGTAGTGTTGCAGAGTGTGCACACGGCGACAGGTTGTTCGCGTCGCTCTAGCGGCAGTGTGTGTGTGTGGAGGGGGCGGGGTGTGTGGGTAGGCGTGTGTGTGTGTGTGTATGTGTGTAGGAGTAAGAATTTCCGAGCAAGTCTTTCTTTCCAGCTTTTGACGGAGCGTTTTGATTCTTTTTCTTGGACGTGTGGAAGTCTGTGTCGGGTGATCTGACTACTATAGCCGCTGTGTACTGTTACAAGGTGCGATACCTCTGAGTAAGTTTTCTTGGTGTTGGGGGGAGAGTAGAACTTCCGGAAGATCTCTGTGGTGGGACAGTGTTGTGAGTTTTCTTGGTGTTGGGGAGAGAGTAGGACTTCCGGAAAATCTCTGTGGTGGGACAGTGTTGTGAGTTTTCTTGGTGTTGGGGATAGAGTAGGACTTCCGGAAGATCTCTGTGGTGGGACAGTGTTGTGAGTTTTCTTGGTGTTGTTGGGGGGAGATTAGGACTTCCGGAAGATATCTGTGGTGGGACAGTGTTGTGAGTTTTCTTGGTGTTGGGGAGAGAGTAGAACTTCCGGAAGATCTCTGTGGTGGGACAGTGTTGTGAATTTTCCTGTTGGTGATGGGGTTCAAACCTATCCAGTATGTGTGGGGTTTGTTTTTTCTTTCTCTCTTTTTATGGGTTGTACGGGTGTGTCACTGTTTAGCCTGCTAGGAACTGTTTAGCCTACCAGTGACTGTTTAGCCTACCAGTGACTGTTTAGCCTGCCATGGACGTTATGTTTGTTTTTTTTCTGAATCGTTCTTTCTTTGATGCGTACTGCAGATGGCATTGTGTTTTTGGGTCTGGGACCATGGCGGTGGATACTGTTTGTGGAGATAACTTTCGTGTCATGGTGGTGTTTTTGTTGTTGATGTTTTCTGGATAGGACGAAACAGAAGGCTGTATGCTGGAGGTAAAACAAAACTGTGGAGTGTCATTGATGACGTGCATCTTGCCAGGATAAAGCAGAATATTGCCTTTCGATGTGGAATGTCAACGTTACCAGTTTCAGCCTTGCTTGTTTGAAGTGTATTTCTTTTCGTTCCATCGTGGTGAAAAGATGCCTGTTATCTTCCGGTAGTTCGCTGCGAATATTTTGTCAAAGACATGGATGTCTGATATTGTGGAAAATGGAGTAAGCAGGACTAAAGCCTTTCATGGAGACGCTTCTTTGAACTAGATGTAGCTGGGTGTAGCAGGACTAAAGCCTTTCATGGAGACGCTTCTTTGAACTAGATGTAGCTGGGTGTAGCAGGACAAACATTTCATGGAGACGCTTCTTTGAACTAGATGTAGCTGGGTGTAGCAGGACTAAAACGTTTCATGGAGACGCTTCTTTGAACTAGATGTAGCTGGGTGTAGCAGGACTAAAGCCTTTCATGGAGACGCTTCTTTGGACTAGATGTAGCTGGGTGTAGCAGGACTAAAGCCTTTCTTGGAGACGCTTCTTTGAACTAGATGTAGCTGGATGTAGCAGGACTAAAACATTTCATGGAGACACTGCTTTGAACAAGATGTAGCTGGGTGTAGCAGGACTAAAACATTTCATGGAGACACTGCTTTGAGCTAGATGTAGGGTATCTTTCGTGGGACACTTCAGTGCAAGTAGCACTAGATATTTTTTAAGACATACTCTTTTGAACTAGATGTTTTCCAGGTATACCTTTGTGTGGACATTCCAGTGCATGCAGCATGTAACATTTTGTTTACTACATTCGTTTAAACTAGATGATTTCTAGGTCCATTTCTAGGGACGTTTTAGCGCAAGCAGTACAATACATTTTGTTAACCACATTTGTTTAAGCTAGTTTGTTTCTAGGTCCATTTCTAGGGACGTTTTAGCGCAAGCAGTACAATACATTTTGTTAACCACATTTGTTTAAGCTAGATGATTTCTAGGTCCATTTCTAGGGACGTTTTAGCGCAAGCAGTACAATACATTTTGTTAACCACATTGGTTTAAACCAGATGGTTTCTAGGTTCCTGCCTAGGGAAGGTACCTTCAGGTTTGGTGCCTGTTGACTTGAGAGATCGGAAGACAAAAAATCTCACCCCTTTTCCAACCAGGCGTCAGTACCAGGATTCAAACCCGGGACCCTAAGATTGAAAGCGCAACGTTTAAACCACTCAGCTGTTACGTCTGTTCATAGTTGAAAGTGAAGACAAGGACACTGTAGAGCAGTATAGTGATTTGGTGTCCGCCTCTGATACCTTCCTTGTCTTCGTCAGAAATTGTCAGTATAGTGATTTGGTGTCCGCCTCTGATACCTTCCTTGTCTTCGTCAGAAATTGTCAGTATAGGGATTTGGTGTCCGCCTCTAATACCTTCCTTGTCTTCGTCAGAAATTGTCAGTATAGTGATTTGGTGTCCGCCTCTGATACCTTCCTTGTCTTCGTCAGAAATTGTCAGTATAGTGATTTGGTGTCCGCCTCTGATACCTTCCTTGTCTTCGTCAGAAATTGTCAGTATAGTGATTTGGTGTCCGCCTCTAATACCTTCCTTGTCTTCGTCAGAAATTGTCAGTATAGTGATTTGGTGTCCGCCTTCCTTGTCTTCGTCAGAAATTGTCAAATGTTGTGGTTTCCTATTAGATGGTTTCTGTTTGACAGAAATGTGTGATGAAATAAGGGATATTTCATCTGCATCACTTAGCTTGGCTGGGGTTGACACAAATGTTCGTGTTCTCTTTTAGCAGTTTTTCTTTATGGCAGAAATGTCTGATGAAATAAAGGATATTTTATCTACCTGGCTGTGGTTATGACGACTGTTACGATTCCCTGCAAGTGGGTTTCTGCTTGACAGAAATATTTGAGGAAATAGCTGATGTTTCATCAACATAGTGTGATTTGGCTCTGGTGAACACACATGTTCTGTTTTCCTTGTAGCAGTATTTCTTTATGACAGACATTTGTGATGAAATACAGAATATTTCATCCACATCACGTGCTGCTTGGGGTTAACACGAACTTAGCTGTGAAGAAATCAGCGATGTGTCACCAACATAGCCTGGTTTGGCCGTGGTTAACACATGTTCATAGCCTGGTTTGGCCGTGGTTAACACATGTTCATAGCCTCCTTTAGCCATGGTTAACACATGTTCATAGCTTCCTTTGGCCGTGGTTAACACATGTTCATAGCCTGGTTTGGCCGTGGTTAAGACATGTTCATAGCCTGGTTTGGCCGTGGTTAAGACATGTTCATAGCCTGGTTTGGCCGTGGTTAACACATGTTCATAGCCTGGTTTGGCCGTGGTTAACACATGTTCATAGCCTGGTTTGGCCGTGGTTAATACACATACACATGTTCTTTCCCTTGTAGCAGTTTTTCTTTATGATGAAAATGTGTGATGAACTGAAGGATGTTTCATCTACCAGGATGTGGTTCTGACAAATGTTACCATTCACTTTTAGTAGGTTTCGGTTTGACAGAAATATGTGAATAAATAGCAGTTGTCGTTTTTTCATGTACATAGCATGGTTAGCTGTGATTAACACAAATGTTCTGGTTCGCTTTTAGGTGTGGATCGGTATTACAGAAATATTTGAGTTAATAGCAGGTGTTTCTTTCATGTAAATGGCATGGTTAGCTGTGATTAACACAAATGTTCTGGTTCGATTTTAGATGTGCATCGGTATTACAGAAATATTTAAGTCAACAGCAGGTGTTTCTTTCAATAACATAGCATGGCCTGGCTGTGTTTAACACACATGTGGCTGTGGTACAAAGCCATCGATTGATTGAAGGCTGTACCAACATGGTCTTCTGTCGTGTGGCGACAGCTTTTGTGCTGCTCAGTCTGATCGGTTTTGTTGCCTCGTGGGCCGTCACGTGTGTTGGTTAGAATATAACGGTTCATTCGTTGCCATCTTCAATACTTCAATACTTGTGTGTTGGTTAGAATATAGCAGTTCTTTCATTGCCATCTTCAATACTTGTGTGTTGGTTAGAATACAACAGTTCATTCGTTTATCTTCAGTACTTTTGTGTTCGTCATAATTTAACAATTTATTCGTTTAAATCAGTACTTGTGTGTTGGTCATTATAACAGTTCATTCATTGCAACAGTCAATACTTGCGTGCTGGTTGCAATATAACAGTTCATTCTTTGCAACAGTCAGTACTTGCGTGTTGGTTGCAATATAACAGTTCATTCTTTGCAACTGTCAGTACTTGCGTGTTGGTTGCAATATAACAGTTCATTCTTTGCAACAGTCAGTACTTGCGTGTTGGTTGCAATATAACAGTTCATTCGTTGCATCATTCAGTACTTGCGTGTTGGTTGCAATATAACAGTTCATTCTTTGCAACAGTCAGTACTTGCGTGTTGGTTGCAAAAAACAGTTCATTCTTTGCATCATTCAGTACTTGTGTGTTGTTCATTATAACAGTTCATTCATTGCAACAGTCAGTACTTGCGTGTTGGTTGCAATATAACAGTTCATTCTTTGCATCATTCAGTACGTGTACGTTGTCTGTGCGTTATCAGCCTGAAGAAGAGCCTGTAGCTTGATACGTTGCCTCTGTCATCTCATGTTTGTCGTCTTTCACCGAGACTCTTTTAGCCTCCCTCTTATAGTCTGTGTGCATAGTTTACACGTTTTGTCGTGGCGTTTAAGACAGGTGGACACGATATTTTGAAATTTGTTGTGGCGTTCCACAAATCTGTCCGACATGTTTCGCGGGGATGGTTAATAAATAGAACTGTGCAACAGGTATAATTTGTAACTTAATAAATAGAACTATGCAACAGGTATGATTTGTAACTTAATAAATAGAACTATGCAACAGGTATGATTTGTAACTTAATAAATAGAACTATGCAACAGGTATGATTTGTAACTTAATAAATAGAACTATGCAACAGGTATAATTTGTAACTTAATGAATATAACTATGCAACAGGTGTAATTTGTAACTTTAGCTCTGGCGTTGAACACACGAGCAACAAGTTTCCACACATGTGGACAACGGGTTTTGGTGTTACGTTTGACACGCGTTTACAACAGATTCAATTCTTCACCTGTTTCGCTGTGACGTGTACACATGTAGACAACACGTTTTGCTGTAACGTGTACACATGTAGACAAAACGTTCCGCTGTGACGTGTACACATGTAGACAAAACGTTTCGCTGTGACGTGTACACATGTAGACAAAACGTTTCGCTGTGACGTGTACACATGTAGACAAAACGTTTCGCTGTGACGTGTACACATGTAGACAAAACGTGTCGCTGTGACGTGTACACATGTAGACAACAGGTTTTGCTGTGACGTGTACAACATGTAAACAACGTGCGCGTTGATCCATATGGGTTACTCCAAATCTGCAGGGAAAACAAAGAGAAACCCTGTGACTCACACACTGAGACTGAACAAAGACCGTGTGAAGAAAAAAGAAAGAAAGAAAAGGAAAGAAAATAAGTAAGAATGGGAGAGAAAAAAAGGAAATGAATGAACGAATGAACGAAAAAGAAAGACATAAAGTCAGAAAGGAAAAAAGAAGAAAAGAAAGAGAAAAAAAAAGGCAGAAAGAAAGAAAGAAAGAGAAGTCATTCTTCAACCAGTCGATGACGGCAAGACGTACTGGGAATAACTCAATAGGGGAAGGGGGAGGGGGAGAGTGCAAAAGGAGGGGGAACAGAAGGGTGGGGAGAGAGAGGGAGGGGGGGGTGTGTTTGGGGGAAGGGGAGGGGGGGGGGGCAGTCACCGACCCTCCGTAATCAATAGACGTCAGCGGTCAGAACTGCCTCGTAAAACACGGCCTTCTTCTTCTTCTTCCTTCTTCTTCTTCTTCTTCTTCTGCTTCTCCTTCTCCTTCTTCATTATCTTCGTCTTCTTCTTCTTCTTCTTCTGCTCCTCCTCCTCATCATCCTTCTTCTTCTTCTTCTTCTTCTCCTTCTTCCAGCGAGATTCTTCTTCTTCCAGCGAGACAGTCACTGTGGGTTGGGTCTGCCCTGTGTACTGGTGTACCCTAAAGGGTTAAAGCACATATAGCCTTTTTTCACGGGCGTCGGGGCAGTGAAATCATGTCCACTGTGTCCAGGGCTGGGCATAGGAAGGCAGTGAATTCATGTCCACTGTGTCCAGGGCTGGGCATAGGAAGGCAGTGAATTCATGTCCACTGTGTCCAGGGCTGGGCATAGGAAGGCAGTGAATTCATGTCCACTGTGTCCAGGGCTGGGCACAGGAAGGCATTGAATTCATGTCCACTGTGTCCAGTGCTCAGCACAGGAAGGCAGTGAATTCATGTCCACTGTGTCCAGGGCTGGGCATAGGAAGGCAGTGAATTCATGTCCACTGTGTCCAGGGCTGGGCATAGGAAGGCAGTGAATTCATGTCCACTGTGTCCAGGGCTGGGCATAGGAAGGCAGTGAATTCATGTCCACTGTGTCCAGGGCTGGGCATAGGAAGGCAGTGAAATCATGTCCACTGTGTCCAGGGCTGGGCATAGGAAGGCAGTGAATTCATGTCCACTGTGTCCAGGGCTGGGCATAGGAAGGCAGTGAATTCATGTCCACTATGTCCAGGGCTGGGCATAGGAAGGCAGTGAATTCATGTCCACTGTGTCCAGAGCTGGACATAGGAAGGCAGTGAATTCATGTCCACTATGTCCAGGGCTGGGCATAGGAAGGCAGTGAATTCATGTCCACTGTGTCCAGGGCTGGGCATAGGAAGGCAGTGAATTCATGTCCACTGTGTCCAGGGCTGGGCATAGGAATGCAGTGAATTCATGTCCACTGTGTCCAGGGCTGGGCATAGGAAGGCAGTGAATTCATGTCCACTGTGTCCAGAGCTGGGCATAGGAAGGCAGTGAATTCATGTCCACTATGTCCAGGGCTGGGCATAGGAAGGCAGTGAATTCATGTCCACTGTGTCCAGGGCTGGGCATAGGAATGCAGTGAATTCATGTTCACTGTGTCCAGGGCTGGGCATAGGAAGGCAGTGAATTCATGTCCACTGTGTCCAGGGCTGGGCATAGGAATGCAGTGAATTCATACCCACTGTGTCCAGGGCTGGGCATAGGAAGGCAGTGAATTCATACCCACTGTGTCCAGGGCTGGGCATAGGAAGGCAGTGAATTCATGTCCACTATGTCCAGGGCTGGGCATAGGAAGGCAGTGAATTCATGTCCACTGTGTCCAGGGCTGGGCATAGGAAGGCAGTGAATTCATGTCCACTGTGTCCAGGGCTGGGCATAGGAATGCAGTGAATTCATGTCCACTGTGTCCAGGGCTGGGCATAGGAAGGCAGTGAATTCATGTCCACTGTGTCCAGGGCTTAGCATAGGAAGGCAGTGAATTCATGTCCACTATGTCCAGGGCTGGACATAGGAAGGCAGTGAATTCATGTCCACTGTGTCCAGGGCTGGGCATAGGAATGCAGTGAATTCATGTTCACTGTGTCCAGGGCTGGGCATAGGAAGGCAGTGAATTCATGTCCACTGTGTCCAGGGCTGGGCATAGGAAGGCAGTGAATTCATACCCACTGTGTCCAGGGCTGGGCATAGGAAGGCAGTGAATTCATGTCCACTGTGTCCAGGGCTGGGCATAGGAAGGCAGTGAATTCATACCCACTGTGTCCAGGGCTGGGCATAGGAAGGCGGGGCCCAGTCCTCTCCTTCCCCGATTGAAGTCAGGTACCCGTTCACACCCGGGTGGAGTGAGGACAATCGGAGTAAAGCTCCTTTCCCAAGGACACAACACCATGCCGAAACGGGGCCTCGAACCCTGTTCACTGGTGAACACTGGGTCACAAGTCTAAAGCCTCACCAAGTTTTTATCTCGGCGTCTTCTAAAGTTGATGACTGTGATAAAAGTTATCGTTGGCTGATTATGACAAATCGAAACATATGAGCGAGTAGTTGGCATATGCTAACTAGCATTGTTATAGCTGCTGTTGTTTTTGTTGTTGTTTTCAAAACAAAACCATGCCAATCCCAACACAACATCGTCAAGTGCTTAGCTCATGCCAACAAGAGTTCTTTTGTTATCGTTGGTGTTGTCAAAACAAAATCATTCAAATCACAACACGTGATCAGGTTGTCAGTGTATACCAACAAGAATGGTTGTCATTGCTGTTGTTTTCAAATCACAACACGTGATCAAGTTGTCAGTGTATACCAACAAGAATGGTTGTCATTGCTGTTGTTTTCAAAACAAAACTATACAAATCCCAGCACAACATGATCAGTTGGTTAGCTCATGCCAACAAGAATTGTTTTGTTATTTTTGTTGTTGCTGTTGTTGTCTTGAAACAAAACTATACAAATCACAACATGACATACTCCAGTCGTCAGCATATTGCCAAACAAAACAAGAGTTTGAAAAACACAACACACACACACACACACACACACACACACAAACACACACACACACAAACCATATTTGTTACGCAACAGACAGCCAGGCAGATATTTATCTAGAAACGTCACTGCTGTAATCTTGAAGAATGAGTTGGAAGAGCCAGATCCAGGTGTAGCGGGCGTGAACCCAGTTGTGATTCGAGGCCACAAAAGCTTGGAAAATATGCAGAGCGATAACAGTTGGTTCAGGAGTAAAGAGAGGATGGAGTGCTGCTGGCTGGCGCTTATGGCTGTCTTTTGGTCGGCGAATCTCCAATACGTAGCTTTTTTTTGCTTTTTTTTTTTTTTTTTTTGTGGCGGGTGTTGTTTTGGGGTTGGTTTTTTTTTTGGTTTTTTTTTTGTTTTTTTTTGGGGGGGGGTTGTTGTTTTTTTACTGATAAAGGTAAGCCTTTGCAGGAAATCATTGTTTGGACAGTTTGTTATTTTCGGTGTCAGTGTTTGGGTTTTTGAGGAGGGAAGGGGAGAGAAGAAGATTAGGTTATTCCTTGGTTGTTGGTGTTGATGTTAGTTGTTGTTATTATCATTGATAGTTGCAGTAGTAGCTGTAGTATTGTCGTTGTTGTTGTCGTTAGCATTATTAGTATTAGTATCATTTGTCCTTCGGAAATATTGCAACTCGTGAGCAAGGCATGTGACAGATTCATGAGTAAAAGTATCGATACTGAAGCAGGCTTTTAGTGTCCGTGATTCGTAGCCATTTTCTGGTGAACAGCAAGGTTTGAATCAACGACAGCAGTGGATACTTGTATTGCACTCTATGCAGAAAGCTGCTCTATGTTCTTCACAAAACGCATGGCATGACGCTTAACACATTCCGTCTGTGTTTCATGTACACACGTGTAAACTTTGCACATCACATGAACACAATGCACACACACACACTCTCTCTCTCTCTCTCTCTCTCTCTCTAGCTCGCTCGCTCTCTCGCACAGACACACACACACACACACACACACACACACACACACACACACACACAACGCAGTGACAAGTAAAGAGGAGATAAATCAAGCAAGGAAGGGCGATAACCCTACAGCACTCACGTCTCTCGTCACACTTCCTTCCTGTCTTCCTTCGTTTACATCACCCCCCCACCCCCACCCCCACCCCGACCTCCCTCACCTACCGAGCAACGTTCAATGTAACGCAGACGTTACAAGGAGGTGTTTCGGAAGCAAGACGTAACAGACGTAACGCTGTCTGTGTGGAAGCGATGCCTTGACTGCTTCACTGCTGACAAGTATTATATATTAAATTATGTTATATAGTCGTCAGGAAAAGGACTGCCCACCTCAGTGAGAGAGAGGGAACTGGAGAGTTGAGGTCAGGATGTCAGTCAACAGTCTGTGCTTGGACTTCTGCCTCTGTGTGTGTGTGTGTGTGTGTGTGTGTGTAGGATTATTACCCGTTTTTTTTGTGTGTTTTTTGTTCGGCAAGATCAGTGACATGTATGATTAATAATAATAATAATAATAACAATGATAATGATCATAATGATAATGATAATAATATTTCTATTAATGACATATTGTAGTAGTAGTAATAATAATAATAATAATGATAATGATAATATTATTTCTATTAATGACATATAATAATAATAATAATAATAATAATATGATGATGATGATGATGATGATGATAATGATGTTGTTGTTGTTGTTGTTGTTATAATAATAATAATAATAATAATAATAATAATAACAACAACAACAACATTATTAGTATTATTATAAGAAGAAGAATGTAAACTTGTTCAGCGACCTCCTCCCTCCGAGAAGTGAACGTCAGTTGAATCATCGGGAGTCTGGTGTCATTATAAATCAACAGCAGGTTTTCCAACAACCATCAACTGACTTACGAAGGCACCGTGTCAGAACCGGTCTATAGTCATTGGCCTTGTGGTCCAGTGTTCACCAGTGATCAGGGTTCCAGGCCCCGTTTCGGCATGGTGTTGTGTCCTTGGGAAAGGCACTGTACTCCGATTGTCCTCACTCCACCCTGGTGTGAACTATGCCTTCCTATGTCCAGCTCTGGACACAGTGGACATGAATTCACTGCCTTCCTATGTCCAGCTCTGGACACAGTGGACATGAATTCACTGCCTTCCTATGCCCAGCTCCTGGACACAGTGGACATGAATTCACTGCCTTCCTATGCCCAGCTCTGGACACAGTGGATATGAATTCACTGCCTTCCTATGCCCAGCTCTGGACACAGTGGATATGAATTCACTGCCTTGCTATGCCCAACCCTGGACACAGTGGATATGATGAAAATACTACCTCCGGGACCTTTAAAAGGTTGTGTGGGACCTTAAGAAGGCTGTGTGGGACCTTTAAAAGGCTGTGTGTGTGGGACGTTTATCCTTTAACCATCTGATGTCGTTTGGGCTTGGATTGTATCCAGTGTGTGTTGACGGAGAGGGGGGGGGGAGGGGAGGGAGAAGGAAGGGGGTCAGGGAGGGAGGGGGGGGGGAGGGTTACCAAGGGGCAGACAATGGCATCGTTTGTGGATGGACGAGGGCCAGAAGGGAGCGGGGCTGTGTATCAGCCAGGATCACAGCACTTGGTTAGAGACACACAGAGAACAATTCACACAAAGACCGCGACCTCCTGTCTGTGTCTCTGTATCCGGTCTGCAGGGAAGGAAGGGAGGGATGGAGGGAAGGAAGGGAGGAGGGAAGGAAGAGGGAGGGAAGGAAGAAGAGGAAGGAAGGAGGAAGGAAGGGGGAAGGAAGAGGGAGGGAAGGAAGGAAGAAAAGGAAGAAGGAAGGATGGAAGGAAGGAAGGAGGAAGGGAGATAAGGAAGGCGGAAGGAAGGAAGGAGGGAGGGAGGAGAGAAGAAAAGGAAGAAGGAAGGATGGAAGGAAGGAGGAAGGGAGAGAAGGAAGGCGGAAGGAAGGAAGTAAGGAGGGAGGGAAGGAAGAAGAGGAAGGGAGGGAGGGAGGAGAGAAGAAAAGGAAGAAGGAATGATGGAAGGGAGGGAGGGAGGAAGGAAGGAAGTGTTGAGGTCGTGAAAACAACGACAACAGAACTGTGTCTCGAATCCTTTGATGTCCTCATGTCTATATCCGTTACAAAAAATGACTAAATGGTCTAACCGCGTGCAGCAAAACCGTTCTTGTTTTGACACAAAATAAATAGATCAATAGATCATAGGTAAATTAATAAATCAATCAATCGATCAAAAAAATGAACAAATAAAATAGATTAGTAAATCGATAAAGAAATCAATAAGCAAAGAAAAAAGTAAATAAATAAATCTGTAGATCATTAAACAAAAATAAATGAATAGATAGATCAATAAATCAATAGATAAACAAGTAGAAATAGAAAAATGAATGAATAAATAAATAGATACATAAATAGATTAATAATAGATGAATAAATAAACAATGAAATAAATAAATGAATTAATAAAGAAATTAATAAATAAATAAATAAAATGTATGGGTCACACTGACAATTTATATTCTTTTCCACAGTATGGTATGGGTGGGAACATGATTTTTTTATTTTTTTTTAATCTGTTATTATTTTTCACATTTTTGACCACTAACTCGCACCATACAGTGAGTGACAAGGCGAGTGCGTCAAAAGGACTTGTGTATTTACTGACAGCGCGTGCAAGACATACACACTGAATCTGTCATCATCTCCTTCGTGATTTCATAAAGTTGAGCTTTGACCGAGTGTTTTACCGAGAGGATCGTCAGACAATGTCGAGCTGTGTGGTACCTGAGACTATCATAAAACAGTCTGTAAAACTGATGAGGATTGATAGAATTAAACACTTTTTTTTTTTTTTTTTAGAAGACTGGTGTAGCGTATATGGATCACATCGCTGGTTTTGACGAGACATCGAAACTGGAACTGAAACTTGGTTCTGTTAGATTTGTAGTGTAATATAATGTATTTAATTTATCTTACTTCAATTAGTCAGTCAGTCAGTCAGTTAGTTCTTTTGTTTTTATTTGTTTTTATTTTTTCTTGTTTCAAGTCCCCGACAAGCACGATGGGTTTATGCAAAAATCATGCATCTGCTTTCTTTCTGAGCAGATGTGGTACAAGTTACAGATCAATCTGCAAGCTTTGACCTTCCTTGAAACTGCAACTGATGGTAGTAGTAATTGTGTATTAGTAGTAGTGGTAGTAGTAGTAACAGCAGTAGCAGCAGGAATAGTAGTGGTAGTGGTGTAGTAGTAGCAGTAGTGGTAGTGGTAGTAGTAACAGCACAGCAGAAATAGTAGTGGTTGTAGTGGTGGTAAACTGTTAAATTAGATTATTATGAAATTCCTACCGCAAAACGGCAGTCAGCGATAAATTTCGACTAGCGGTATTAAGAAAGAATAATTAGCTTGATGTAATCTAGTAAGAGACAATAAATGGTTCCTTTTAAACATTTGACATAACAGTGTGTGCAGACAAGTAACCGTATTCATAAGGTAACTAGACGTGTGCGCGCACACACACACACACACACACACACACACACACACACACACACACACACACAATTTCTGTATAGGTGAGAGTTCCTTCATTTTTTTGTGCAGTTTCAAACAGGAAGTCGAACAAGAAATGCTCTGGTTCTTCAGCTTGTTGAAGTATAGCTCACCGGTGTTGAACCTAGCTTTCTTGCTGAGGGTGCAGTCATAAAAAGACGATATATGTTCGAAGCTGGAACATATCCCACAGCGCAACAAAGCCTTTCCTCTGGGCTTTGTTTTGGCTTTTTGGGCTTTTCTTTTCTTTTTTTCCCATTTACGAGACGTGGTACAGAATTGCACTGGATTCTAGTTTCGTGTGAGAGATACACACAGGTCGAACTTTTTGAACAACTTTTGTTCCTTTGTTTTCAGCGTTACAAAAAAGGTGTTCGTTCACAATGGGTTTTTTCGCCAAGAATTTTATGTTCTATTTGCTTTGTTTGAGTGGTGTGTGTGTGTGTGTGGGTGTGTGTGTGTCTGTGTGTGTGTGTGTGTGTGTGTGTGTGTTCTGCAACGAGAACTTCATACCTTTTCAGAATTTGGATTTGCAAACCACAAGACTTCTGCGTTCTTGTGTTGACAAGGAGCTGTCAAGGAATCCTTAACTCGCTTAAAGTGTGCGAAAGAAAGAAAATATCGTCAAGACTTTTCACAAACTCATCACAGAAAAAAAGAAGCTTGTGTTCGGTCTCCATACAAACTTGTTGTGTGTCGCCATAGAAACGTCCTTGACCTGTCCTCAGAAAACAAGACTCTACGTCAGTGATGTGTCGCGCGCATGTTGCCATAGAAACGCACCGAGAATAATTTTTTTAAAAGCAACCCAACAACTGTTTTTTTGCGGGAGAATCACCCCGTTGGCAGAGGCAACAACAACGGGGGAAGGTGAAGGTTGGTGGTCGGTGACCTATTTTTCTCGCCGGTGAAGGTCAGGTGAAGGTCGAAGTGTCAGGCTGGCGGAGGGAGGGGGGAAGAGGATGCCGGAGGTGTCGCCACCTGCACCGCCACCCGCTCTGGTGGTTACCGAGACGGCCAGCACCAGCAGTAGTGACTCGCCACAAGTACGTTCTTCTTCTTCTTCTTCTTCTGCTTCTTCTGCTTCATCTTCTTCTTCTTCTTCTGCTTCATCTTCTTCTTCTTCTTCTGCTTCTGCTTCTTCTTCTCCTCCTTCTTCTTCTTCTTCTTCTTCTTCTTCTTCTTCTTCTCCTTCTTCTTCTTTTCGTCTGCTTGTTGTTGTTCTTGGTCTCGTTCTTGTTCTTCTTCTGCTTGTTCATGTTGTCTTTGTTGTTGTTGTTGTTGTTCTTCTTCTTCTTCTTCTTCTTCTTCTTCACCTCCTCCTCCTCCTTCTTCCCTGAATGTGTGTGTGTGTGTGTGTGTGTGTGTGTGTGTGCGCGGGGGGTGTGGGGGTAGGGGGGTACCTGCTTGTGTGGCGTGTGGTGTGTGTGTGTGTGTGTGGGTGGGTGTGTGTTTTGATAAGTGTTTCCGTTTCTGTCTGTCAGTATTTCTCTGCTACTCATTCTGTCTGTCCGTCCGTCCGTCTGTCTGTCTGTCTGTCTCCTGTCATCCCTACCTCCCTCCCTCTCCACCCCCACTCCCTTTTTTTATCTCCTGTGGATTTTTTTTTTTTTTAATATATATATATATATATCCATAGTGTTCTAACATACTGACTATTCTTAGATCATTCGATTGAAAGCTCCGTGCTGTTTGGAGTTGGGTGTTGAAACACTGCTGAAGCAACAGGGAGCCATCAGCGAAGGGAGAACGTGATGTGTGTGCTTCACATCACTGAACAGTCCGTGTTGGTTCGCTGTCTTAATTAACTCTCTCCATACGAACGGCGAAAGAGACCACGTTAACAGCGTTTCACCCCAATTACCACCATCAAAATATTGCAAGCGAAAGGCTCTTATACTGAAGCGGTGAATGTTGACAAATATACCACAATTCTGACGACGGAAGCTAAAGGTTGGGTCATTGAGACACCCACTGGACATCCGAGGGGTCTGTGTAGAGGAGAAGAGAGGACTGGCCGTACTGAGTGAGTTAAAGACACGAGAGATAATGCCTTGTACTGGGGTGGTCGGAAGAGGTGTGTTTGTCTTAGGCCTGGTTATCACTCTGCAAGTATCAGTATCAGTATCAGTAGCTCAAGGAGGCGTCACTGCGTTCGGTCGAATGCATACACGCTACACTGACCACATCTACCCAGCAGGCGCCTGACCAGCAGAGTAACCCAACGCGCTTAGTCAGGCCTTGAGAATGAATAAATAAATAAATAAAAATAAATAAATAAATAATAATGAAATAATAAATAGATATTAATAATAATAATGAAATAAAATAAAATAGAATAAATAAAATTTTTAAAATAGCAAAAAAAATTAAAAATAAATAAATAAATAAATGCAAGTATACCTGGAGCAGTCAGCAGTCTGTAGCATCGGGGCATGAGTGTGGGGGACGTGGGGGTAGGGGTGGGGGTTAGAGGATGGTGGGGGCGGGGCTGAGAGAGGGAGGGGGAGGGTGGGGGGGGGGCAGGATGCGTGTGTGTGTGGGGGGAGGGGGTTATATGTGTGTATCTGTTTATCTGTGGTTGTGAACTGAGTGAGTGAGTGAGTGAGTGAGAGTGTGTGTGTGTGTGTGTGTGTGTGCGCGCGTCACCCTCCCCCCCCACCCCCCCACACACACACACACACAGACACACAGACACTTTGGATAGCACCGCACTGTGGCAACACACTTTCGCAAAGAAAAATAGGTTGTGACAAAAATTAACACAACACAGCACAGCACAACGCAGTACAACACAACACAGCACAACACACCATACAACACAACACACCGTACGACACCACACCATACTACACCACACACTTTACAACACAACACAAAATACCACAGCACAACACACCATGCAGCAGAACACACCACACTACACCACACACAACACACCACACCACACCACACTACACCACACACTTCACAACACAACACACCACACCACACTACACCACACACAACACACCACACCACACCACACTACACCACACACTTCACAACACAACACACCACACCACACTACACCACACACTTCACAACACAACACACCACACCACACCACACTACACCACACACTTCACAACACAACACACCACACCACACTACACCACACACTTCACAACACAACACAACACAACACACCACACCACACTACACCACACACTTCACAACACAACACAACACACCACACTACACCACACACTTTACAACACACCACACTACACCACACACTTTACAACACACCACACTACACCACACACTTTACAACACAACCCTTGAGCCCTTTATCCAAGTCCAGTTGTCTCGTGACGGGTCTTATCTGACTGTTGTCAAGGTGTCATTCCGTTGTTCGTTAGAGGTGATGGACCTGTCTGTCTGTCTGTCTGTCTGTCTGTCTGTCTGTTCTTGTGAAAGGAAAGTCCATCCATTGGTTAAGTGGGTCAGTCTGCGCATAGACACTAATATCTCATTCTTGTGTCTGTGGCCTGCGTGAGAGTGGCGGGTATTTGAACATGAGACGCCCTCTTCTTCACGCATGGCTAGCGCTGACCACTTAAGTGACCAGCGTGTTCCACAATGTGTTATCGCGGCTCAGGAGGTGTTGGACTTGCTGCTATCTCTGTGGTTACAGCCCGCTGATATTCTATTTTTAGAACAGTGAGCTACAACTCATCTGGACACGAGTCAACGCAGCTTCGCATCGGACCAATCGTTTTCGTTGCTCTCGGTCACATGACTGTGGAGGATCACGTGATGTCACTGTGGAGGGTTTTTCGAGAGGGCAGGTTTCGTGGCTCAGTGGAAACTGTGTGATTCTGCTGACTGGTTGTTGGCGTCAGTTCAGTGCGGTTCGAGTCTGTTAAGCTTTGCGTGCGTCAAGAGCGGGCCGGTTTGGAGCTGTGCAGTCTGGTCAGGATTGAGTGAAGTTGGAACCTACTGATATATTTTGCCAGCGAAAAAATGGGAGGGTGTTTGGTGAGTGAAAAATCTGTTGGTTTTTGCCATGTTGGAAGTTGTTGCTTTTCTCCGACGTGCATGTGTGTGTGTGTGTGTGTGTGTAGTGCGCGCCTTTAAGAGTTGTGAACGTGATTTTTGGATCGAGTAATGTTTGAACCGGGTAGTAAACATTACCCGAAGCCCTTATTAGAAGCGTGTTTGGTCAGTGTGTGAAAATTACTTACGTTTTCTTCGGAGGTTTTTTGTTTTTGTTTTTTTGTTAATTCTTTATTCACGTGCATGTGTGTGTGTGTGTGTGTGTGTGTGTGTTGCTGGGGTTTGATTTGGGGATTTTTAATTGTGTTGATCACGTGTGTCATTTCTTCCATTGTACATGAGAGAGAGAGAGAGAGAGGGAGAGAGAGAGAGAGTTTGCGTGTGTTTGTGTGCATGCATGTGTGTGTGTGTGTGTATGTGTGTGTGTGTGGTTAATACGTACATGTGTGTGTGTATATATATACGGTGTTTCCTTCACTATTTGCCTCTATCTTTGTCCCTCTAACTCTTCCTGTCAGAGCTCTGTCTGTCTGTCTCTGTCTCTCTCTCTCTCTCTTTTTGATACTTCAATGTCATAAAGTATCACAGTGTCAAAATCTCTCTCAGCTGACAATGCACATTTTGGATTTCA
>NC_134908.1:957244-959744 GCF_041734735.1 Babylonia areolata
TCCTCCTCCTCCTCCTCCTCTTCCTCCTCTTTCACTTCTTTCTGCTCCTCCTCCTCCTCCTCCTCCTCCTCTTCCTCCTCTTTCACTTCTTTCTGCTTCTCATTCTCCTCCTCCTCCTCCTCCTCTTCCTCCTTCTCCTCTTCCTCGTTTCTTCCACCCCTGCTCTTTCTTCCATGGAGGGAGGGGGCAGGGGTGGGGGTGGTCAGTGGGTGGGGAGAGATCGATGTTGTAATCCTGCAGCTATGATTGACGGTGTCCGCCCACCAGAACACCCCCACCTCACCTCCCCCCCCTCCCCCGCAAACACACACACACACACACGCATACCACACACACACACACACACACACACACACACACACACATCCACACCCACACACACCCACACACGCACACACACACCGCCCCTCCCCCCAGCCCCCCCCCCCTCTCCCCACACACACACTCCTTGACTGACCATGTTGGTATTTGTATCTCTTTCTGTGTTACGTCTTTGTCATGTCTTTCTGTCTGTCTGCTCGTCTGTCTGTCTGTCTCTGTCTGTCTGTCTCTGTCTCTTTGTCTCTCTGTCTTTCTCTCTCTCTCTCCGTCTCTCTGTCTTTCTCTCCCTCTCTCTCTCTCTTTCTTTCTGTCTCTGTCTCTGGTGCTTGCTCTGTGTCTATGTCTGTCACCCTGTCTGTCTGTCTGTCTGTCTCTATGTCTCTATCACTCCCTCCCTCCCTCTTTCTCTGTCCCTCCACTTCCTCCACCTTCTTCTCCTTTCCCTTTCATTCTCGCTGCCCTTCCTTCCTTCCTTCCTCCCTTCCTTCCTCCCTCCCTTCCTTCCTTCCTTCCTTCCTTCCTTTCTTCCTCTCTTCCTCCCTTCCTTCCTCACTTCCTTTCTTCCTTCCTTCCTTCCTTCACTTCTTCTTCCATCCATCCATCCATCCTTCCATCCATCCATCCATCCATCCATCCTTCCTTCCTTCCTTCCTTCCATTCCACCCTGTATATGTCTGTCCCCACCTTGTCCAACGTAACACCGTCCTAATCATTGTATTTCTGAAACGTGCATTGATTTCTCGGGTAACCCTGCCCTCTGCTGGGACCTTCGCTTTTCTTTGTATCGATTTTCTTTGTATCGATTTTCTTTGGGCCGGCTCCTTTCTAGGGTTCTCTCGCCTTCATTTTGCTGAAAGGCTTTCACTTGGCAGGGGGGAAAAAACCTCGTTTGTGTCGATAAAAATTGGTTTCTAGTCACTACCACCACCACAATACTTCAGGATGAGACGCCAAACCGAGGTCCCGTTTGCAGCATTGATTTTAGCACGTAATAAATAAATAAATAAATAAATAAATAAAACCACGGCATTAACTCTCTCCATACGACGGCTAAAGAGACGACGTTAACAGCGTTTCACCCCAGTTACCATCATCAAAATATTGCAAGCGGAAGGCTCTTATACTGAAGAGGTGAATGTTGACAAAGAATACCACAATTCTGATCACGGAAGCTAAAGGTTGGGTCATTCAGACACCCACTGGACATCCGAGGGGTCTGTGTAGAGGAGAAGAGAGGACTGGCCGTACTGAGTGAGTTAATTAAAAGGGTTGTGCCTGGCAAAATTGTGTGGAACAGTCCATTTGATAGAGAAAAATCAAATATACGCTTGCAACAACAACAAAAAAAGGGGGAGGGGGGTGACTGGAGCGAAGCGTTCTCCTGGAGGAAATTGGCCCGAATGTTACACAGAGGAATCTGTTGAGGCAAAAAGTAATGCAATACAATACAATACAATACAATACAATACAATACAATACAATACTCCATTTGCGTTGATGTTTACGCATGCTGAAGATGAGGTTCTCGCGTTGAAGACCCCGCAGTCCATGTCAGTTCGGTGCGTTGACTTGTGGAAACAAGAACACTATACCCAGCATTTACACTCCTGAAAACGGAGCATGGCTGCCTGCATGGTGGGGTATAAACGGTCATGAATACGCGTAAAAAGCCCACTCGTACATGTATAGATACGATTATACGTGGGAGTTGCAGCCCAAGAACACAGAGGAAGAAGAAGGAGGAGGAGGAAGAAGAGGAGGAGGGGGAAGAGGAGGAGGAGGAGGAGAAGAAGGAGGAGGAGGAAGGAGGAGGAGGAGAAGAAGAAGAAGAAGAAAGAGGAGGAGGAGGGGGAGAAGAAGAAGATGGGGGAGAAGAAGAAGAAAGAAGATGAGGAGGAGGAGAAGGGGGAGAAGAAGAAGGAGGAGGAGGAGGGGAAAAAGAAGAAGAAGAAAGAGGAGGAGGAGGGGGAGGAGAAGAAGAAGGAGGAGGAGGAGAAGAAGAAGGAGGAGGAGGAGGGGGGAGAAGAAGAAGAAGATGATGATGATGATGAAGAAGGAGGAGGAGGGGAAGAAGGAGAAGGAGGAGGAGGAGAACAAGAACAAGAAGGGGGAGAAGAAGAAGAAAGAAGAGGAGGAGGAGAAGAAGAGGAAGAAGAAGATGAAGAAGAAGGAGGAGGAG
>NC_134908.1:964744-984744 GCF_041734735.1 Babylonia areolata
CTGTTTACTGAAGGATTGTTCCCTGAGTGTCTTTACTGTTTACTGAAGGATTGTTTCCTGAGTGTCTTTTCTGATGGATTGCCGGTGTTCTTCTTCCTCTTCTACTTCTTCTTCTTCTCCCTCTTCTACTTCTTCCTCTTCTTCTTCTGCTTCTTCTGCTTCTTCTTCTTCTTCTTCATTATCATTATAATCATTGTCATTGTCATCGTCATCAGCATCTTCATCGTCATCATCACCATCAGCAGCAGCAGCAGCAGCACTCTTATTAGGCGGGTCCCAGCCTAAACAACCACAACAATATCAGTAACAATAAAAGAACGACAACACCAACGACAACACCAACACCAACAGCACGTATGCAGTGACCATTGTCTGTTCTCTCTGTGCAGTCTACCAAAAGCCGGAAGTTCATCAAGTTCAGCCCGCGCCTGCGCAAGAAGTCCCGCAGTAAAGAGAATGCAGTGAAAAAGATGGAGGCATCAGGGGCGACAAGCAGGGACCACAGTCTGCAGATTCCCAACGGACTCAATGAGAAGGAGAAACAAGGTGAGTTACCGTTACTGTTGCTGAGAGTTTGAGTTTGATTGATTGATTGATTGTCTTTACTGGTTGTCCGTTTTCTTTCTTCTTCTTTGTTGGTGTGTGTGTGTGTGTGTGTGTGTGTGTGTGTGTGTGTGTGTGTGTGTGTGTGTGTGTGTGTGTGTGTGTGTCTGTGAGTGTCTGTGTGTGTGTATGTGTGTACGTGTGTGTGTGTGTGCGTGTGTGTGTGTGTGTCTGTCTGTCTGTGTTTGTCTCTGTGAGTGTGTGTGAGTGTGTCTGTCTGTCTGTCTGTGTTTGTCTCTGTGAGTGTGTGTTTGTCTCTGTGAGTGTGTGAGTGAGTGAATGTGTGTGTGTGTGTGTGTGTGTGTGTGTGTGTGTGTGTGTGTGTGTGTGTGTGTGTGTGTGTGTGTGACATTCCCAACACATTGTCTCCATGAGGTGAGGGATACATACAATATATACAGAAAGACACCCCGACATTCCCAACACTGTCTCCAGGAGGTGAGGGATACATACAATATATACAGAAAGACACCCCGACATTCCCAACACTGTCTCCAGGAGGTGAGGGATACATACAATATATACAGAAAGACACCCCGACATTCCCAACACACTGTCTCCAGGAGGTGAGGGATACATACAATATATACAGAAAGACACCCCGACATTCCCAACACTGTCTCCATGAGGTGAGGGATACATACAATATATACAGAAAGACACCCCGGACATTCCCAACACTGTCTCCATGAGGTGAGGGATACATACAATATATACAGAAAGACACCCCGACATTCCCAACATTGTCTCCATGAGGTGAGGGATACATACAATATATACAGAAAGACACCCCGACATTCCCAACACACTGTCTCCATGAGGTGAGGGATACATACAATATATACAGAAAGACACCCCGACATTCCCAACACACTGTCTCCAGGAGGTGAGGGATACATACAATATATACAGAAAGACACCCCGACATTCCCAACACTGTCTCCAGGAGGTGAGGGATACATACAATATATACAGAAAGACACCCCGACATTCCCAGGGGGAGGGGTGGTGAGGGAGAAAGGGGGTGGCGGGGGTGGGGGGGGGTACTGTTTGTGGAAATCCAGCGACCCTCCAGCTGTTCTGGGTGGTAGGAATCTACCCAAGAGTACCCCATGAATAGCAGCAGCAGCAATAGCAGTAGCAGCAGCAGTAGCAACAACAGCAAAACCCGAAGACGACCCCACACGATTTATCTACAGATCTATTTATCTCTGCAGCAATAAGGACGGCGCCAGAGAGAGAGCCACAGAGGTCGTTACGGTGGTAGTGTTTTGGCGGGTCGCTGCGCCGGTGGTATGGGTCCCATAGATGTCGGAAGGAAACACTCCACAATTATAAACCGCGTTGCCCACGTGGGAGGGCGCGTGCGAACATACAACGCGCGTGATTTGACGGTGCACGTGCGCGCAGGTGTTTGGCGCTCGAGCTGTTATGGCACAAACTACTGAGCGAATGCACATCTCGAAAAAATGCGAACGAGTTATGTTGTAAATATTTTTTTCTTCTTTTCCTATATTTTATTTATTCTGTAAATAAATGTTGTGTGGGGT
Organism: Babylonia areolata; assembly: GCF_041734735.1. NCBI lineage: Eukaryota > Metazoa > Mollusca > Gastropoda > Neogastropoda > Buccinidae > Babylonia > Babylonia areolata. The sequence continues at coordinate 966,898 of NC_134908.1, forward strand.
GTTCACTTTCTTGCTTTGCTTTGTCTGCCTCCCTCTGTCTCTGTCTGTCTCTGTCTCTCTCTCTCTCTGTCTCTGTCTCTCTCTCTCTCTCTCTCTCTCTCTCTCTCTCTCTGTGAATACTCCATCTTTGATAATGTAACGTTGCTATATTAGCAAGTGAAAACTAATTTTCGATCGTGCGCTTGGCTGTGTTTGAAAGCATGGTGCTAATGATTAAGAAACAATAAGGAGTGGTAACTCTCTCCATTCACAAGGTACAAAACTCCAAGTCAATGCTGCCTGTCTTACCGATTCAGCTAGCACACAGGTAAATAAAAGGTACATTGGAACAAAATCCAGACACTTCCTCAAAAAAGGAAGCTCCTGGTTTGTCGTTTTACCAATCAATTGACAGCAGTAGTAGTAGCAGCAGCAGTAGTAGTAGCAGCATTACCATCATCATCATCACCCTGACCATCACCACCATCATCACTATCACCATCATCACTATCACCATTATCATCATCACCACCACCATCATCATCATCATCATCATCACCACCATCACCACCATCACCATCATCACCATCATCATCATAATCATCATCACCACCATCACCATCATCACCATCACCATCATCATCACCACCACCATCATCACCATCATCATCACCATCATTATCACCATCATCACCACCACCAGCATCACCATCATCATCATCACCATCATCATCATCACCACCATCACCACCATCATCATCACCATCATCACCATCATTATCACCATCATCACCACCACCAGCATCACCATCATCACCACCATTACCATCATCATCATCACCACCATCACCACCATCATCACCATCATCATCATCATCATGGTGTGTATGTCCTGGTTTCAGAGCTGGAGTCAGTGTTCGAGATGTTCGACAAGAACAAGGACGGCAAGATCTCCTGTGAAGAACTGGGAGTGGTGCTCAGGACACTGGGACACCGCTACTCCCATGCCGAGATTGAAGACATGATCAAGATTGCTGACAAGAACGGTGAGTGTGTGTGTGTGTGTGTGTGTGTGTGTGTGTGTGTGTGTGTGTGTGTGTGTGTCACCGCTACTCCCATGCCGAGATTGAAGACATGATCAAGATTGCTGACAAGAACGGTGAGTGTGTGTGTGTGTGTGTGTGTGTGTGTGTGTGTGTGTGTGTGTGTGTGTATGAGTGTGTGTGTCACCGCTACTCTCATGCTGAGATTGAAGACGTGATCAAGATTGCTGACAAGAACGGTGAGTGTGTGAGTGTGTGTGTGTGTGTGTGTGTGTGACACCGCTTCTCCCATGCTGAGATTGACACCTCACTCATGCATGCATTCCACGCGCTCTAACACCACCTTGAAACTGAAACTGAAACTGAAACTCCACACATGTACGCAGCCCGCACGCCCTGACACCACCTTTCAAACCGAAAGTGAAAGTAAAACTCAAACCCCGCCCACCTCTTTTGATTGACAGACAACGGCTTCGTAGAGTACGACGAGTTCGTCCTCCTCATGAAGAGGGCCTCTGCCGCCACGGCCGCCCAGGAGGGAGGCCAGGAGGAGGCCGCGGCCCCCAAGGAGGCCCCGGACGAGGCCAGGGAGGCCTTCGAGATCTTCGACATGGATGGTAATGGCTACATCGATCGTCACGAGCTCCGCTTCATCATGTCCCGGCTGGGGGAGAACCCTGAGGAGGAGGACATCTGTGAGATGTTCCGTCATGCTGACCTCAACGGGGACGGCTTGATAGATTATGACGGTGAGTGAAGACTGGAATAGAGTGGAACAGAATGGAGCAGAGTAGAATAGAACGGAGAGGAACGGAACAGCTTGCCACAGAACGTAATAGAATACAATAGAATCCTGAGGAGGAAGCTTGATAGATTATGACGGTGAGCAGAGAATGGAATAGAGTGGAATAGAATGAAACTGGATGGAATGTAGTGGAATGGGATGGAATATTGTGGGATAGATCGGAACAGAGTGGCACAGAGTGGAAAAGAATGGAGTAGAGTGGAACAGACCAGAAAATAATAGAATTGGTTACAGTGGAATAGATTGAAAAAATAGAACAGAATGGGGTAAAATGGAATAGTGTGGAATAGACCGGAGTAAAATAGAGTGACATAGAATGGTATACTCTTGAATAGATTTAAATAGAACAGAATAGACTAGAACAGAACCCTGAGTTGGAAGCCATCAAAGAGATGTTCCGTCATACACCCCTCAACGGGGACAGCTTGATGGATTATGACGGTAAGCAGAGAATATATCTAAATAGAATGTGATAGAATACAATAGAACCCGGATATCGGTGAGATAGTTCTCCATGCATACCTCAATAAAGACGGCTTGATAGATTATGACAGTGAGCATAAAACGAGTAGAATGAAATGGAATAGAGTTGAGTAGATTCTGCTTGTGCTCTGAGTTTTGTGCTGTGTGCGATAGTGTGTGTGTGTGTGTGTGTGTGTGTGTGTGTGTGTGTGTGTGTGTGAATGTGAACCTGTGTTTGAGCGTTTGGTTTTTTGCACAGGTTATAAACAAGTAGGTTTTTTGTTTTAGTGTTTGAAATCATTTTACACACATCGGTTTTTACATTGCACTGTGCTCTTCTTGTTTCTTCTTCCTCGTATTATTATTATTTTTATCATTATGATAATGATTACTACTGTTACAGGTACTACTACTACTAATGCTAATGCTGCTGCTCCTACTCCTACTACTACTATGACAACGACGACCACAACTACAACTACTGCTACTAGTACTAATAATGATGATAATAATAATAATAATAATATGACCACGAAGACGACGATGACAACTACTGTTGTTGCTGCTGTTGTTCTTGTTGTTGTTAGTTGTAGTACCAGCAGCAGCAGTATCTACATCATCATGATTATCATTAACATTATCATTATTATTATTGTTATTATCATTATTTTTACATCATCAACATCATTATTATCATTATTATCATCATATCATCATCAACAGTATCAGTAGCTCAAGGAGGCGTCACTGCGTTCGGTCAAATCCATATACGCTACACCACATCTGCCAAGCAGATGCCTGACCAGCAGCGTAACCCAACGCGCTTAGTCAGACCTTGAGAAAAAAAAAATCAAGAAAAGAGAAAAAGAAAATGTTTTTAATCATCAACATCAACAACAACATCATTGTTGTCATTGTTATTGTCATCATTATTATCAGGATAATCATGATTTACGCTCTGTGTGTGTGTGTGTGTGTGTGTGTGTGTGTGTGTGTGTGTGGGTGTGTGTGTGTGCGTGCTGTGTGTATGTGTGTGTTGTGTGTGTGTGTGTGTGTGCTGTGTGTGTGCTGTGTGTGTGTGCTGTGTGTGTGTGTGTGTGTGTGTGTGCTGTGTGTGTGTGGTGTGTGTGTGTGGTGTGTGTTGTGTGTGTGTGTGTGTGTGTGTGTGTGTGTGCAGAGTTCACACGGCTGATGACCACCATGGCACAGGGAGGTCTGAAGAAGACCAAAGGGGGACGCTCCCCCACCCCCTCCTCCAAGTCCAAGTCCAAGAAGAAGTGAACCTCCACCCCACCACCACCCAACCCCTGACCTCTCCCCTCCAACCCAAGGTCAAGGACACAGGAGGGCCAAGGTCAAGGTCCCCAGCGGCAGTCATAATTTTGGTTTCCCTTGACTACCCCTGTGGGGGTTGCTTTGGATTTTGGATTTTTTTAATTTTTTAATTCGACTGTCTCGCCTTCCCCGTCTCTGACTCTGTCTCTCTCTGTCTCTATGTCGTCTCCCTCTCTGTATCTCTCCGCCTCTGTCTCTGTCCCTCTCTGTCTCTGTCTCTCTCTCTCTCTCTCATCTTCTTCTTTTACTCTCGCGCTCTCTCTCATTCCCCTCTGTCTCCCTCTCTCTATTGAGTCTTAAGTCTCTCTCACCCTCCCCCACCCTCCCTTCCTCCTCTCCCCCTCCTTCCTTTCCTCGATCTCCCCCACCCCACCCCCCCTGACCCCCCTCCCCCCCTCTCTCTCTCTCTGTCTCTGTCTCTCTATCCACCACCTCCATCTCCCGCTGCCATTCTCCAGGTCCACGGTGTAGAAAACTTGGGGGGGGGGGGGGTGTTTTGGGGCAGTGTCCATTGCAGTGTAGTTGTGAGATGACTGACCACAGGCAATGTCCCTGTTAGCCCGTGGGCCTGGTCACGTTTTGCTCTCTGTTTGTCTGTCTGTCTGTGTTTGTTAGTGTGTTGTGTGTTGGTGTGTTTGGGTTTTGGGATTTTTTTTATTTTTAGTGTTGATGTTGTCGTGTTCTGTTTGTTTGGGGGCGTGGGGGGGTTGTTTTTTTGTTTGTTTATATATATATATATATATATATATATATATATATATATATATCACAATGTAGCCGGTGATTTGAAGAACCGTGCAATGAGGAATTCAAATCAATTCATTATCACTTATGTGTGTCAAGCAAGTGGAGAATATACGCACACACGCACGCGCGCACACACACACACACACACACACACACACACACACACACACACACACACAGATGCACGCACACGCTCACACACGCAGAGAAAAACCCAAAATGGCATGCCTATTTTCTCCGATGTCACTGTGGTGTTGTACACCATTCTGTTTGTCTTGTTTGGGTTTTTATGGAATTTCTATGGAACTTTCTAGCCATTACCTCCATGTGTGTTGTAAACTGTATCTTTTCCAATCTTTGAGGATGAAAAAAAAAAGGAGAAAACAAAAAAAAAACAAAAAAAAAACGTCACATGCAAAATGACCGGTTCTGTTTCTGAAGATTTTTTTTTTTTTTTATTCACGTGTGTGTGTGTGTGTGTGTGTGTGTTTTTCTTTTATGGTTTAATGTTAGTTTTCGAATTCATGTATTCATAGAAAGTGTCTAGTAGAGGTTGTTCCTTGACAGCAAATGCTTGAGAGGCAGAAAAGCCATGTTGGATGTTTTGGCTAGGTTCCTAACCACTCACTCTCTCTCTGTCTCTCTCTCCCTTCTGCTCTCGCTCTCTCTCTCTCTCTCCCTCTCCTCCCTCTCTCTCCCTCTCCTCCCTCTCCCTCTCCGCCCTTCTCTCTCCCTCTCTCTCTCCCCTCTGCTCTCTCTCTCTCTCTCTTTCCCTCTCTCTCTCCATTCTGTTCTCTCTCTCTCTCTTTCCCTCTCTCTCTCCATTCTGTTCTCTCTCTCTCTCTCTCTCTCTCTCTCTCTCTCTCCCTCTCCCTCCCCCCTTCTGCTCTCTCTCTGTCTCTCTCTCTCTCCCCCTTCTGTCTCTCTGTCTCTGTCTCTCTGTCTCTCTGCCATGTCAAGACCTGTGGTCAATGCTGGAATGTTGGGTGCATGGTCAGCTGGAATAAGCCGTCTTGGAGGAGTGGGATGGGGATGGAGTGAGGGAGGGAGGGAGAGAAGGCGGGAGATGTATGGAGAGAGAGAAAGAGTGAAGGAATGAACGAAAGTTTCTGAAATGAGGGAAGCTGAGTAAGCATGTATATGCTTTTTTTTTTTTTTTTTTTTTTTTATTCCACCCTCGGGGCAAAGAGAAAATGAATTCATACCATTCAACAACAACAACAACCACACACACACACACACACACACACACACACACACACACACCAAAAAATAAGAAAAAGAAAAAAAAAACAGCATAATACGGATAGGACATGGAGACACATTGAATCACGTGAACGTGTGACCATGTATACAATGGTGAATACTTGCACACACAGAGGTAGAGGGGAGGGAGGGAGGGAGGGGAGAGGTTGAGAGGGAAGAAGGGGGAGGGGCAGACAGGGGGGTGGGAGATGGAGAGGGTGGGGGATCAAACTGAACGATACTCGGAGGGAATGGGAAGTAGGATGTTGAAAAAGGGGGGCCTCAAACACATTGTTGAAACCACTGAAGTATAAGGGAGTGGGGGGGGGGGGGGGAATTACTACCAGAAAAACAAACAGAACTTGAATGCCAGTACAAGGAGAGAGAGGGGGAGGGAGGGAGGGAGGGAGAGAGAGGGAGGGGGGATCAGAATGTGTGAAACCTGACCAGGTTGCACCAGTCTGGGCAGTGCACTTGTGACTGTGTGTGAATCAGACCGGAACCCTTCAGTGTAAAGACCGGGATTATTTCCACACTGACTGTTGCCTCCACTTGAAGTGTTGTTCCCTTTGACTTGGTCTTTCTTTCTTTCTTTCTTTCTTTCTTGAGTCTAAACTTTCAGTGGTCAATCACGACTAGTGAACCCATGTCAGTTCATCCTGTTCTCTCTATCAGTGTGTGTATTTATTTTTCTTTCTGTGCTGATTTGGTTACCAGTGACTTTGATTTAAAAGTTCTCGTGGTTATAATGAGACTGTCTGATTTATTAGAAATTATGATTTATATTATTGTTTATTCGTTTTCATCGCCGTGTTTTGTGAATGTTCTATGTCAGTGTGGGTTGTATACCTGTCCTGTTCTCTTCTGTTCTACTGGTGTGATGTCCTGTGTCTTCACACGGAGACGTTGTAAGTTATTCTGATGGGACAATTTGTCCTGTGTATATTATTCTTACCTTTTTTCATTTCTTTTTTTCGGGGGGGTTGGGGGGGGGGTATTTGTTTTTGTCCCTGTCATGGGATATTGAAAGTGGTGTTGGTTCGTGTTTTTTTATAGTAGTTTGATTGGCTTTGTACATTCTGCTCCATGAAAACGTTGGGTTTTTTTTTTTACTGACTAGATTACACATTACAATGTTCACAGAGATGACACATAATGTTGATGTGTGTTTGTGTGTATGTGTTCACATGTGTGTGTCTGAACCTATCCCCTTTGAAATAGCCTGTACACATTACCCTATCCTTAACAAAAAAAAAAAAGAACGGCTTTTTTTTTTCTTTTTTTTCTGTTGCCTGTTGTGCAAATGAATGTTAAAAAGTTTAGCCATCACTTTTGAAAATCTGGTTTCTATTTAATGTCACCAGAGACAGGAACATTGTTAAATACCATCTGTAGTTATTTAACCAGTGGCGTGAAAATATAGTTTAATGTTTTTCTTTTTACATAAAAAAAACAACCTGGTTTCCACTTTCATTTTTCTGGGAACGAAGTCTATGAAGGAACTGGGTTGCACGGAGAACAAAGTGAACAAATACAGAAACCATATCATGAGGTCAGTTGGGGATTGAAGTATTTGGAACAAATTCAAGTGTGGGCGGCTTAAAAGCAGTGAATGTTTGTGTCGTTTCATACAAATGTAACTGGAGCACGTTGGAGATCGTAGCAACCTACCTTTCCATTTCCGGTTCCGGTTCTGCGCAGACCGATGTGGACGGCGATTTGCAGGGAAGGAAACTAGTGGAAAACAGTCAGCAGTTGCGATAATGACTTCTGACGTTAATATTTTTAGGTCACAAATTTGACGTCATAACTGGTGTCACACAACTCTCCCAAACTGGGTTTTGTGTTTTGAAATTCATTGTGCTTTCGGCACTGCTTTGATGGGTTTAAAACAAAGTTTATCACAGACAAGAAGAACAACAACAGTTTGCGTTTTGCAAGTTTGAATTTTGGGCATGGATATTTCCATGGTGATCATTGTTCAGCATGTAAAGTCTGCAGGGTGTTTGTGCCGTTTTTCTGTCTCTGGATCTCGCATCTTGTGTGAACGACTGGGGAACGAAATCATGTGCTCATCTGACGTGAACGTTGATGTTATTTATTGATGATGATGCCGACGTGAATGGGAGAGATGTGTTCTGTCTTGTGAAATCAAACGATTCAGCAGTGATGCAGTGCGACTTTGTATACCGGCTAAGGCTAATTACCCGTTTCAGTATCATAAATTCAAAGACCCATTTTAACGGCAACATTCGTGCATAATTGAAGCGATATTACCATCAAATTTTGTATCCGTTTCCGGTAGTTTTCAGGGTTATCGAACGTAATTGTGAGTCCGATTCAGTAGCTGCTGTTCAGCCATGTTGCCAGCTGCACCGACTGCAGTGACGCGTGCATTCAGTCTCCGCCAATCAGAGAGTCTGTCTGTCTTTCTGTTTTTTGTCCTTCAAAACCATGCAGACGTAGAGAAAAAAAACATGGCGGCTTGAGTCCAGAAGTGTGGGGTTTGTGTTCATGACATTGGTCGTTTCGCGAAACCACAGTGGATAGGAATTCAATGCTTTTGTGGTCGTAAAAGACAACGCCTTTAGTTTTAGCCTACATAGCTGTCAACAAACAAAAGAAAAAAGTCACCAGCATGACGGCAGGAATGTCTTGAACTTCAACACCAAAGCATGCAGAAGGCAGACAAAAAATAATTGCCGGGTTTCTTTTGTTTGTTTGTTTTTCACCGCAAGATAGAATGGACTGTAGACTACTCCACGCGTCTTGTTTTAATGTTGGTATGTTTTTTACATTGGCGATGTATCCCAGTGATTAGATTTTCTTGCATCGAAACTAAGGTGTGAACAATTGGTTACTCACGTTGTGTTGGTTAGTTGATTAGGCGTTTTATCTTTTTCTTTTCCTTGATTTATTTTTTAACTGTGAGACATGTTTTCCAACACCTGTGACCACTTTTTCACTTGATGGTGATGACGACATGGATGTTGTTCAGCAAATTGCGTGTTGCTTCCTGAACTTTTCATGCAAGACAGTTTTGATATATCATGATTATGCACTCGACACCTGTTAGCAGTTTTAAATGGTTGGGATGTTTATCATTTTTGGTGTGGTTTCAATGTTCAGAATCTGTGTGGATTCTAGATTTTTGTGTTTGTTTTGTGTGTTCAATAGGCCTGCGTTTGAATCAGAGTACTTCATTTGGGCGTTGTTGGTTTGTATGTTTTTTGTTTTGTTTTTAGAATCAGAAATAGTTATTTAAACGTTTGATATGATTTATTACTAAACTGCAATGTGGTGTATGTGTATGATGGAAACAAGTTGGCTATCATGTCTCACAGGTCGTTGGTGGTGGGGGTTTTGTTGTTGTTTTTTAGCCAAAGTCGCTTGATGACGAAAATAGCACGAAGCATGATTTTCCACGAAAAAAGAATGAAATGATGTCAAATGAACATGACTGTGTCGACATCCTTTGCTGTGATGTCTTTTCTATTTTTCAACAACTAAGAGGGCAGTTAGGGCCATGATTATCAAACAATAGCTTGACGAGAGGTCAGAGACAGGAGGCACCTGGACAGATTCCATAAGGTGTTAGACTTGTGACCCAGTGTTCACCAGTGATCAGGGTTCCAGGCCCCGTTTCGGCATGGTGTTGTGTCCTTGGGAAAGGCACTGTACTCCGATTGTCCTCACTCCACCCAGGTGTGAACGGGTACCCGACTTCGGTTGGGGAAGGAGAGGACTGGGCCCCGCCTTCCTATGCCGAGCCCTGGACACAGTGGACATGAATTCACTGCCTTCCTATGCCCAGCCCTGGACACAGTGGACATGAATTCACTGCCTTCCTATGCCGAGCCCTGGACACAGTGGACATGAATTCACTGCTCCTGTACGGCCGTAATATGCAATGGGTCTTTAGCCATTTACCCTTTCAGACAGAGCAGCTGCGGAGGCTATCGAGGACTTTGCTTGGGTCTGTGAAAACGCACAATTTTTCAAATCATATTTACATCAGCAAAGATACCGTCAAGATCCAGCTAAACACGAAGAGCCAACAGAATCGTAAATCACATGCTTGAGTGTTTACATCGTTGTTGATGAATTGACTCATGACGCAGACAGCCAGGCTGTTTTGAAAAAGCTGCTTGGAGCATAAGAAACCTTTGAGCTGGATTTGGACATAGATATGGATTATGTTGCCGAGCATTGGCAAGTCGGTCTTAAATGTGCAGTATAAACAGTACTGTAGTCTTCAAATCGTGTTATTTTGTATACCACACACACACGCAGCGGTACTAGCACGTTTTGCGTGCTTCGTGATAGCACTTGGACATGCGAAGAATCAGACAAAAAGCCCCTTGTGAAGGATATTGTACTGTTTCATATTTCATTATTATTTTGTTAATGTGACTAGTATTTTTTATCCTTTTTTAAAAATTTATTTTATCATTATTATTATTGTTAGTAGTTTAATTTTTATGTATTACAATTATGACGATCATAATTGTTATGGTAATTAAAGAATCACCTGTACAAAGCCCTTTTCCATAACCAGTCATACAGTAGTTTTTTTGTTGTTTTTTTAGTAGTGGTGAGATGATCATGAACCTGTTTTATACTGAAATCGTGTACCTATATATATATACATACATACGATATAACCCCCCTCCTCACATCATGCACTCTTCCTGCCTTTCTCACTGTATTATATATCTAGAGAGATTTCCTTTCTTCCCCTCTCGCCTGTATTTCGTTATATCGCTTCCATGGCAACCCCCTTGTTAAACCAAAACGAGTTGTCCACATTCCAACCTGGTTTTTTCTCCTTTTTTTTTTTTTTTTACTTGTGACGGAGATGCAACCTGTTTTGTACAACAGTGTCTTGTCCTTTTTGCTAACATGATCGTTGGTGTGCTGAGGTGAAATGGATTGCAGTTGTTTTAATCTTCTTTTTTTTTTTTTCTTTTTTTCAATAATATTTTCCCATTTCATTTACCTTCTTTTTTTTCCCTTTTCATTATTTGTTTTTGCTTTGTTTTGTGTTGTTCATGTTTGCCTGGACATGGCGGCAGAGGGGAGGCTATAGCTTCGGAAATAGTCCAAGGGTGACAATCTGATTTAACCGGGTTTTTTTGTTTTGTTTATTCGTTTGTTTTTGTTTGTTTTATGGGGTAGTTTTTTCTTTGGGGCGGGGTGGTGGGGGGATAGGAATGGTTCTTTTTCCCAACTAAACTTTCTTTTAGCTTCTAATCAGGATTTTAAAATGAGTGAATCGAACGTTTTTTGTTTGTTTGTTTTTGGGGGGTGGGGGCGTGGGGGGGGGGTCAGGAGGAAGGCTGGGGAGGGGTGGGGGGGTCAGGAGGAGGGAGGGGGTCATGAGGAAGACTGGGGGTCAGGAGGAAGACTGGGGAGGGGGTCAGGAGGAAGACTGGGGAGGGGGGTGGGGGGGTCAGGAGGAAGACTGGGGTGGGGAGGGGGTGGGGGGTCAGGAGGAAGAGTGGGGAGGGGGTGGGGGTCAGGAGGAAGACTGGGGAGGGGATGGGGGTCAGGAGGAAGACTGGGGCGGGGATGGGGGGGTCAGGAGGAAGACTGGGGAGGGGATGGGGGGGTCAGGAGGAAGACTGGGGAGGGGGTGGGCAGGGTTTATTTCTTTTGAATTCAATGTCCTCTTTGAATTTTTTCCCTTCCAAGAATTATTCTTGAATGATACGGATTTATTGTAAGGTTGTGAAAAAAAAGGGGGGGTAAGCCTGAACGTTCATAATCTGTCTTTGCTTTTATTTAGTTTACTTTCTGATTTGTTATATTTTGGTTTTTTCTTTTTTGGGGGGAGGGGGTGGGGGTCGTTTTTCTGTGCGTTTTTTTTTGGGGGGGGGTTGGGGGGGGGGGGGTTCCATGGCAACCGCGTGTTAAACTGAAACCGGTCGACTGTGGGTTCTTGGGATTTTTCCTGCCTTGGTTTTCTTTTCTTTTTTCCCCCCAGTCCTGCAAGAGTGACCACCAAGGCAGAGCAAACACTTCCCACACCCCTTCACCCACCCATCCAAAACAGGAGGTGAGGGAGGGGGGGGGGGGGGCAGTATGTTCAACGGACTGGTGGCCTAATTACACTGTCCTGGAGGCAAAGTTTCTTGATCGGAGAAGGCCTGAAAAGCCCGTTTTGTTCGGGTCTGTTTTGTCTGTCTTGTCTGTCTTGTGTCTGTTCCCGTAGAACTGATCGTTTCTATCCGTCGCCCCGTCTTGCAATAAACTTCAAACCAAACCTCTGTTCTGTGTGTTTGATGGGGCGTTCTTTGTCTGGGGGTGTGGGTGTGTGTGAAAGAGGGAGAAAGAGAAAAGACAGTGTCCGAGTGTGCGTGTGTGTGTGTGTGTGTGTGTGTCAGTGTGTGTGTGTGTAGATGAGGTGCGAATATGAGTTCACGGAAGCGCGAAAAATATTTATTCAGGCGCGTGCATACACCAGCATGCACGAGCACTGGCACATACACAAACCACCCAGAGACATATCAATGCACGTGCACACACACACACACACATATATATATATGTGTGTGTGTGTGTGTACAAGCTCATACGCTTGTTGATGCATACAAATATGTGCACGTGAAGACACCAGTGCATACAGACCAGATTCGAAAACGTTCGTAATTCAAGGGAGAGAAATACAGCGCACCTGCACACTCCCTGCTTCAAATGCGTTTCTTTCCCTTTGACCTTTCAGAAAACGCGTGTACTTGCACAGTTACAGATAAATAACAGCCTGCCAAATCCTAGCTGTGGACGCCACTACATTGGAGGTCACTGTCCATAATTGTGACAGATATGGGAACCAAACCTCAAAGAGAACAAACCACCGAAGGGTGGGATGTGTTCTCTCCCCTAGCTGCTGTTCCTTCCTGCCACCCCGTGTAGCGCCACACACACACACACACACACACACACCACACACACTGCACTCACACTAACACACTGGAGTACAACCACACTGTGCCTCACACACACACACACACACACACACACACACACACTGCACTCACACTAACACACTGGAGTACAACCACACTGTGCCTCACACACACACACACACACACACACACACACTGCACTCACACTAACACACTGGAGTACAACCACACTGTGCCTCACACACACACACACACACACACACACACACTGCACTCACACACACACACACCACTCACACACACACACACTGCACACACACACACACACACACTGCACACACACACACACACACACACTGCACTCTCACACACACACACACACTCACACACACACACACAGCACTCACACTAACACACTGGAGTACAACCACACTGTGCCTCACACACACACACACACACACACACACACACTGCACTCACACTAACACACTGGAGTACAACCACACTGTGCCTCACACACACACACACACACACACACACACACACACTGCACTCACACTAACACACTGGAGTACAACCACACTGTGCCTCACACACACACACACACACACTGCACTCACACTAACACACTGGAGTACAGCCACACTGTGCCTCACACACACACCACACACACACACACACACACACACACACACACACACACCACACACACAGCACTCACACTAACACACTGGAGTACAACCACACTGTGCCTCACACACACACACACACACACACACACACACACACACACACCACACACACTAACACTGGAGTACAACCACATTGTGCCCCACACACACACACTCACACACACTCACACACACACACACACTGCACTCACACTAACACACTGGAGTACCACACTGTGCCTCACACACACACACACACACACACACACACACACACACACACACACACACACACACATAACCACACCACACACCACATTAATGCACTCACACTAACACACGCACGCACACAGGAATGCACCCAAACTGTGCCTCTCTACCCACCCACCCCCCCCACCCCACACTCACACACCACTTACACATTTACATACGTGCACACACACAAGAATACACCCACACTGTGCCACAGACTCGGGGACATACACACACATACAGACACCACCTACACATTAACATACATGCACATGCGCACACACACAATACACCCACACTGTCCCGCAGAGAATAGGGGACACACACACACACACACACACACACACACTAATGCACTCACACTAACACACACGCACGCACACTGGAATGCACCCACACTGTGCCTCTCGCCCCCCCTGCTCCCCCCCCCCCCTCCCCACACACCCCACTTACACATTTACATTTACATACGTGCACACACACAAGAATACACCCACACTGTGCCACAGACTCGGGAACATACACACACACAGACACCACCTACACATTAACATACATGCACATGCGTACACACACAATACACCCACACTGTCCCACAGAGAATCGGGGACACACACACACACACACACACACACACACACACGCACGCACCCACGCACACACGCACACACACACGCACACACACACACGCACACAGGTGTATCAGTGACCTAGCAACAGGGTGCCCCACAAAACAGGAAGCCAATGACCTGGGGTCGAGTCGCGCACACCCGGAACTGTCACTACCCCATCCACAACACCTTGAGTGGTCGTCTGGGTGCGTTTGTCACAATACACCACAGTACACTCCTTTCCAGACTTGAACATGTTTTGGGGGATTCACTCTACAGTTGGATTTCTTCATACCTATCCAACCGCTTCCAGATTGTCTGTTAATAGCTAAGTCTGATCCAACCCTGGTCTCCTATGGTGTGCCACAAGGCTCTGTCCTGGGCCCTGTTCTGTTCGTTTTGTACACTGCTCCTCTTTCTGATGTCATTTGTTCTTCACCACTCTTTTACTGATGATACTCGGCTACAACAGTCTGCAGAACCAAACCAAGTACACAGTCTGATTCTGTCAATGCAGGATTGTATTCTCCATGTTAAATCATGGATGACATTCAACGAACTAAAGTTAAATGATGACAACTGAAGCTATGATTATTTCCTCTGCAAGAATGTCCACATCTACTTTTCCTGCCTCTATTGTGGTTGGTGATGCCACAGTTCAGTTTTCTAAATGAGCAAGGAACCTCGTCATTCTTGACTCAAACCTCAGCAAGCATGCTCAGGTAGTAAATCTGATACGCATAGTCAATTGTGAACTTCGTCGCATCAACTATCCATCAGTACCTTTCTGTTGAAACTACTAAAACTTATTTCTGCTTTTGTGCTGTCACGAATCGACTACTGTAATTCTCTTCTCATTGACTGTCCACATAATATTCTTCAGCCAATTCAAAGAGAGAGAGTAGTCATGATTTTTTTTATGTAACTTGTAATATTTTTCTTTCGTGTAAATCGCCCTGAGCTCTTAGAGAGAAAGGGCGCTATATAAATGTATATTAGTAGCAGTAGTAGTAGTAGTAATAGTCTTTCATCTTAAACTATAAACCAGCTTACCGTGTGCAAGTGACATGCATTTATCGCATGTCTGACAACCCACTCCAACAAATGCGTTGTCCATGGCAAAAATTCCGCAACAACAATGATAAAATGGTCAACACACACACACACACACACACACACACACACACACACACACACACACACACACACACACACACACACAGGGGTAATAAAGAGTGACTAAACACTGGTGACACGATCTCCCGGGCAGAAAGGCCCGAATTTCACAGACAAAAATCGCTGTGACGAGGGGAAAAGAAGGGGGGGGGGATGTGGTACTGGAGGTTAAAGGGCGATAAATGTAGCACACTTGCACAATAACTAGTCAACTGTGCTTGCTTCCCTTTGACACCTCAAGGCGGCAGAATGTGTGTAGGCCAATACAGTGTCCGTCATGGGCTGGGTTCGAATCCCGCTCTCGCCCTTTCTCCCAAGTTAGAGCTGAAAATCAAATCAAACGTGTAGCCTTTCCGGAGAGACGATAAAGCGATGTCCCGTGTGTAACACTCAGCGCACTGAACAAAAATAAATAACTCCTGGCAATGCAAGTGTCGTCCTCTGGCAAATTATTTGTGTTTGTATTTGTATTTCTTTTTATCACAACAGATTTCTCTGTGTGAAATTCGGGCTGCTCTCCCCAGGGAGAGCGCGTCGCTACACTACAGCGCCACCCAATTTTTTTTGTATTTTTTCCTGCATGCAGTTTGTTTTTTGTTTTGTTTTTTTACGTTTGTTGTTTTGTTGGTTTTGTTTGGGGGGTTTTGTTGTTTTTTTGTTTTGTTTTTTTGTTTTTGTTTTTCCTATCGAAGTGGATTTTTCTACAGAATTTTGCCAGGAACAACCCCTTCGTTGCTGTGGGTTCTTTTACGTGCGCTAAGTGCATGCGGCTGCACACAGGACCTCTGTTTATCATCTCATCCGAATGACTAGCGTCCAGACCACCACTCAAGGTCTAGTGGAGGGGGAGAAAATATCGGCGGCTGAACCGTGATTCGAACCAGCGCGCTCAGATTCTCTCGCTTCCTAGGCGGACGCGTTACCTCTAGGCCATCACTCCACACAAAGGTTGTGTCTGCCCTAATCAAACTTAATTATGGCGGGGATCAAAACCGATTATCTCACTCGAAATTTAATGATTTTTTTTTTAAGCACACATTTTTTGCGAATCTGACTTGGAGTGAATTTTTAAATAAAAGTGATAGTATCAGTATCAGTATCAGTAGCTCAAGGCGGCGTCACGGCTGCCGTTTGGTCAAATCCATATACGCTACACCACAACTGCCAAGCAGATGCCTGACCAGCAGCGTAACCCAATGCGCTTAGGCCTTGAGAAGAAAAAAAATCATAGTGAATAAATAAATAAATAAATAAATAAAAATTAATAGATAAATAAATAAATAAATAAATAAATTAAATTAAATAAAAAACAAAAATTAAATTTACAACAACAACAACAACAATAATAATAATAATAAATAAATAAATAAATAAATATAATTAAAAAATAAATAAATAAAAATTTATATAAAAATGAAAAAAACAACTATACTAAAATAAAATAATTTTTAAAAAATTGAAATAAAAACAACAGAAAGTCGAAATAATAAACTTTTATTACAATTATTGAATTCGTTAAGAAAACAAAAAGTTTTCTTATGCGAACCATGGCACCAGATATATTCTATGTTCACTTCCGAACTGAGCAGCTGGCAAATTTAGACATTGACAGGTGGAGACAACGACTTTCGACAACGGAAGATTTCAACACAGCTGTGCTCCATCTTTTCAAGAAGAGAGAGAGAAACCTCAACTTTTTGAATCAAACTCACTCCACAAACTGACACAAATTCTCGTGCAACTCGCAACTTGTCACTGCGTTGACACAGGAAAGAAGCGAAAGCCACACAACAAAATCAAAACTTTCTAAAACATTACTTCTTCACACACACACACACACACACACGCACGCACGTTGGAGTATGCAACTGGTCAGGAATCTGCACAACAGATGTGGTATAACGTATATGGATTTGTCTGAACGCAATGATGCCTGCCAGAGAAATCGTAACTGAAACTGACAAATAAAATAATAATGATGATAAGAAGAAGAAGAAGAATGATAATGATAAACATGAGGGGATGGTAATTCTGATGAGAAGTAATTGAAACGGATACAAAACGAAACAAAACAAAGCAAAACAAAAACAAAAACCAACAAAAATAAAAACCAACCCAGAAGAATGCTGCAATAATGCAACATTTTCGAAATGTTTATCGAAATGAATTTTGCATGTAGCATTTATCGTTTCTTTTCTTTTTTTCTTCTTCTTTTTTTCCCCCTTCTTTTCCCTCCCCTTAAAAAAAAAATCCCAAACAATGTCATGGCGCTGCGCTGATTACTTCCTGATTATGGCTTGCTGTCGTTGTTTTGATTAAGCAACGGGTCATTTGCGAAATTACCAGAACAGCAAAAGATGTCGATTACCTTTGTGCACCAGGTCTGGGGTTGATCAAGATAATGAGTTTCAGTTTCAAGGAGGTGTCAAAGTGTGCGGACTGATCCATACACGCTACACCACATGTGCTGTTACTTTTGTTTCAAGGGGCAGATACCTAACTTTGGCATAAACCCAAAAGCTGGAAAAGCTTTGAATGAGTGAATGAAACAAGCGCTGACACGTTTGGGTCATCACACACACACACACACACACACACACACACACACACACA
>NC_134908.1:989744-1129744 GCF_041734735.1 Babylonia areolata
TTTCGACATTTATAAAAGAGGTCAAATATCATATTCCCTATGAAGAGCCCAGGAAATATGTGGTAAGTCATGCAAGTTGAAGTAATAACCGCGTTTGAAGAACACATGCTATTTGCGGTTTTGGAATTTTCGTTTCTGTGGACTGGACCAGATATCCGGAAACGCGACTTTTTCCAAAGCCTGTAGGCAACTTTTTCCTTCGCAGACGCCATCTTGGAAACACGGTGTGTGTGTTCAGAAATATATCGAGTCGCATCGAAGCGCTTGGCGACTTTGTGAATGTTTTGTTAGTACTCGGTGATACTAGACACATTTTACTATTATATTGTTTCTGAATTTATCCATGTGCATTTAAGGGAATTGTGCTTTTGTGATGTGAATATGTCAAATAGCGAGAAAACTCCCGCCAGATTTGTGCTTTGTTTACATCGATAATTGTGTTCTTGCAGAGATGTCGGGATGTCGTGGGACGACTCAGTAACGACGAGAGCGCAGAATATGGCGATGAGAACAAACCAAGTGAGGTCGCAAGATGATCACAGTGTAGAATACTATGGACGGCCACAAAATCAAATGTCCATGGGTTTCGGGTCGAGACGGGGTTGGGGGGTCAACTCCGGTATGGACGACAGCGTTCTGGGAGACGTAAGTATTCTTTGTTTAAAATTTTTATTTGTGTATTCTTTGTCGTGTATATATTCCTTGTGTGTAATATTGAACGTTTTCTTCTGCACGCAGACGTCAAAATGGTCTCTGACCAGTGCGGTCAGTGTTGAACGAAGATTCAAACAGACGCCTCGTCATTACGTTCGTTAGTCATACTCACAACAATCTTTCACAATGAAAACTCACAGAAAATAGGACATAGTCATGTTCAAAATAAATCATTCATTCATTTATTATTTTGTTTCAGGGGCGTGGATTATCGCAAGGAATGCACGAACTGGAAAGTCGAATTCATTCTATGGATTTGAACGGGCCGAGAGAGGTAAGGTTCAGCGGCCATGTTGTTTTCTGTCCCAGTCAGACAAAGCAAACAAAGCAGACCCCCTCTAACACCTCCCCCACTTCCGAAGAGAGGAGTGCAGCTACTTGAACCCAGGGGTGAACGGTTTGGGAAAGGGAGGGATGAAGTTCGGGCAGTGGGAAAACCCTTGTTAGCTGTCTTAACGTGATTTCTGCATGCTAGTGTGATGCACTGCTGTTATAGTGTCAGAAGCTTTTGTTTATTTTTTAGGTCAGTCAATTCGCCTGTTGTGTGGTCTTCATGGTAAACTTAAGTGAAGTTTCACCCCTGTGTCAGTACTCATTTCTATTGGTTTTATTGAAGTTGTAGCCTAAAACAGATGTGGTTTTATATTTTCAAGAAAATTGTGTAAAAATGAAACGACAAAAAATCAAAAGTTGTAGTATCACAATATCTTTCTGATATTGTTAACATGGTTTAGTGCAGCAACTTTCTCTTCATTCCCATCGTCACCTCTTCATTAAAAAAAAAAAAAAGAAAAAAAGGGGGGGGGGGGTCTTATTTTTCTTTAGTCAAGTATAATGTTAAAAAAAAAAAAAAGAAAAAAAGATATATAAAGCAAGCTGTTTTTCTTGAAAGTTTTGGAACGTGTACTGTTGGGCCTCTTGATGAAGGAAAATTGACAGACAGTCAGCTTTATGCATATTATAAAGCGTCCAAGCCAGAATATGGTGATGAAGAGAGGAAAAGGTTGAAACATTTTTTAGATATGGCCATAAAATTTGCCCTGATATGAGAAGCTTGAATGGAGAGGTCTGTCTTTAGTGGTACAGTTCACATTCCAGCACACAACTTTTGGTTCAGTGAAAACTTTTTTAGGAAAAAATACAATTTTTATTAATTGATTTTGGCACTCTCGCTCTTATTTTCTTTCTCTCCAAGTCCAACCTTTGTTTTGATGTCAAATAAAATTTCAGTGCTTTACTCGCCACTGTGGCAAAGTGGGTAACGTCATAGACTGATAACTGGGAGGAGGCTGGTTTGAGCACCATCAGCTTTTTTTGTTTTGTTTGGTACATGACTGGTTCCTCCTCAGAACTGAGTCAGCGTCTCTGTGCTCACAGTCAATAATCTACCGCTTCATGTATGCTTATTTTGGAGTATTAAATTTCCTGACCAACACTGTAGCCATTGCAGGCATCTGTACCCCTAAGGCCTGGTTGATGTTGGTATATATTGTGAAAGGAAGTGTTGGCCTTGCCAAGTAGTTCCTATAATCTAAACTATATTTGACAAAAACGTAATAGTTGACAAATTTCTCTGGACACTTGCTAGATGTGTTGCTGCATGCAGTGTGCTCTGTATGTGTGTTTCTCGTGTTCCTGTGTGTAGCGTTTTAGGCTTCAGCATGTTAGTGTTGGTTATCTTTTTACAGGGCTTCTGATGAAAGATCTTTGGGGTCCTAGGAACTTTTTACTGTTATTTTGAGTGGTCCCACACGACCTTTAAAGGGTCACTCTTTAAGTCTAATGCTGCACATTTTGACACAAGTCTACATTGCTGCACACAAAGAAAAGCTGGTGAACTCTGGTAGTTTCTAGTTTTCTCAGCCAATAAATGGACTCCCAGATTTCCATGGAAGCAGTAAATCCATGAGGAGGATAAGGAATAATGGGGATTGGGTGCTTCAGGTAGAGGAATGGACACAACTTCTCTTCATATCAGACAAACCTTGCTGCAGAGAAACTGCGAAACAAAATTTTCAGTTTTAAGGTGTTGGTTCTGGAAAATTTCAGGTGGTCCTAGGGATCTGTGTGATAAACACTTAGTGCATCCTTTACATTTTCAAAGCATCTGGGATGTGCATTATCAGAAGCCCTAAGTGCTCTGGTGTGTTTCTCCTGTTCCTGTGAGTAGCGTTTCACTGGCTTAACCATGCTGTTAGTTTTGTTTGTCTTTCTTCCTTCAGTCGTGTCTCACTTTGCTTTATGTCTGATTAATAATAATAATGATGCGTGTGGTTGTCTGTCTTCGTTTTGTATAAAATCAAAGAAAAATTGATACATACATGTGTAACTTAAACTTTAATATTTATAGTAATGATATGACTTTCATTACATGTGTTCTTTCTTTTTTTCTTTTTCAATATTACAGATATTGTACGGTATGCCAGAAAAAGGAATGGCAAAATTCTTGTTTCTTCCCCTCCACTTCTCTGTGTGACTGACAGAGTGAACATCCATGCCTTGTTGTGAACACTAGTGGATACTGCCAAAGGAATGAAAAAGAAAAGAAAAAATAATAAGGATATGCAATATTTATGAATATTGCTGGAAATACCATTGATAGGACTAATTATCACACTCACATGACAAATGTCTGTAGCAGTTTTCCATTGTCTGCATTCTACTCAGTCATTGAAAGCAAATGAGCCCAAATCATGCTGTGCATAACACAAGCAGTCTGTGGTCCTTGTGGGAAGGTCAGCACTTCTTGATATTCAGACTTTGTCTCTCAGTCACACACACATACGCTTCCTTTCAACTAATTCAAGCAAACTTTGAAACAAAATTCAGAACTTGGGTTTGGTTCAGGACACCATTGGGTCATTTGACAGATTCACCACCAAATCAGTGGATCATTTTCAAAATTAATGGTACTGGAACCCCCCCCCCCCCCCCCCCCCCACCCCCTATTCTTAGGACCCTGGCACCCCATGAGGCCACCATACACCCTAAAACTTTGTAATTTGTCCATCACAGTGGCTATGTGGAGTGGTTCATATGTGTGTGTGGGTGTGCGTGTGACTATATGAAGAGACTTTGTGTTAATGTTTGCTGTGTCTTGATGAACATGGAAATCACAACGTAGTCGTTACTAGAATTTATTCTGCACTGTTGAAACAGACTGACTGTTGTGGACAGTGTTTCTAAAATTACAACACAGTCATTACTAGAATTTATTCTGCACTGTTGAAAGAGACTGACTTGTGGACAGTGAAAGGGAAAAGTAGAAACAAATGCAGAGCAGTGAAGGACATCACATCTGCTGTGTGTGTCACTTGATTTTAGGAAAGCGCTTCCTTTGCATTGTGGAAATAGTTCTTCACAGTTGAAAAAATGTCTATAAAATTTTCTGAACTACCATGCCCACATAATTGCAGTCCTGTGTTATTCTGTTTGTGTGAACACACAGGAAAAAGGTCAAATGCACTCTAAAGACTAAAGACTGTTATCTATGTCAGTATGTGTAAGTTTGATTTATTGAAACATGAACACTCGATCTTTCGTGACATTAGGCAGATCCTTTAAGCAGCATGCTTCACAATGCTGATTGTTCTTACAGTGAATTGTTATTGAAGCCATCCTCGGTTTGAATCGAGGAGAGGGGTAGGATGGTAGAAAGTTATTAAATTGGCATTGTATTCTGCAGAAGTTCACGGAACACAAGCGACAATGCTTTTGTGTAAACGCACTTCTTTTGGTTTCCAGGCGTGGAACAAGTTTTGATTTTCTTTCGCAGTTTTTTTGGGGGGATTAAAGCAGAGTAAGGCATTATTAGCTGTTTGATATAATTTTCCGCCAGTCCCTTTGAGATACTGAAAAGTTATAAATCTTGGGGGTCCCAGGGACTAGACCATGATTCTGGGGAGGCTGAGATAACCTTTACATTCATTCAAATGACATCAGCACTGGTACATGTGTATAGCAGGCATACTATGATACTCTGTGTCAAATGTCTGGGTATTGGGCCAGGAGGTGACAAAGGGAAACAACTCTTCTATGTACGTATTTCATGCAGTATCAGAAGCTCTGCTTGAGTGCGATAAGAGTTTTGTGAGAGTTATGCTCTTTGTCTTGTTTCAAACACAAGATTTGGTTGTTTTGGGGGTTTTTTGTGTTTTTTGTTTGTTTTTTTTGGCTTTCAGTGCTTGTTTACCTTTCTACCACAGTCTGGTTGACCCCCTTTTTTTTTTTAATATGTTTGATTTTTAGTGCTGGGACTTTTTTTTATGATAGCAGCAGATTTTGCACAAACATAAATTCCTGTTAAAGAAAAATAAAATTGATCACTTTATATTTCTGATTATTTGAACTGAAAATGAATCTAAAACAAACCAGCAGACAGGATGAGAGTTCTGCTTCTAAGCAGTTTGCCACAACTTTGCAGAGGCAGGAACAGAATTAGAAAGTTGCTGCTGCTTCAAAAGTCTTTTGGGGGGGTAAGGGGGGTGTGGGGTAATTGAAAGCAAAACATTGAGAACAATTTCATATGAACTCCTTCAGTGCCAAGCCTATTTTACTTTATGCTCAGTGGCATCTATTTGCCAAAGGATTTTTGCTCACAGAGAATAATAATGAAAAAGAATTTCAGTATGCCGACACAAAAAAAAAAAAAGTAGTAGAAATAACCTATTTAATTTTTAAAGGGAAATGAACTATCCAGTTATGACAATTTCGTATGAATTGATCTTGCGATAGGAAAACTACCATTCACATAAGGAAATAGCTGTCCTGGGTCAATGTTTTCTGCACAGCGGATGGGGAAGGAAATTTTCATCCTGGAGCTCTGAAGGTTAAAGATTTACTCAATTAGGCAATATTGTAGTCTTTTTATTATTTGTTTGTAATAAGTTCCATTGTTCATTTTGACAGCAAGTTTTTGTGATAATGGTACAATGTTTCCCTTTGGCAAAGGCCATTATATCACTATTAATTATTAAAATTATTTATTATTACAAGAGGCATGGGGAGGAGGCCGCTTTGTATGCTGCCACAAAACAGATTGTGCGTCAACATGGAAAACACTGCTTCATGGAACACACTGAACAGTTCTCCAAGCACAGAAAGGGGTAGCTACAGACACTGCTTCATGGAACACACTGAACAGTTCTCCAAGCACAGAAAGGGGTAGCTACAGACACTGCTTCATAGAACACACTGAACAGTTCTCCCAGCACAGAAAGGGGTAGCTACAGACACTGCTTCATGGAACACACTGAACAGTTCTCCCAGCACAGAAAGGGGTAGCTACAGACATTGCTTCATGGAACACACTGAACAGTTCTCCAAGCACAGAAAGGGGTAGCTACTGACACTGCTTCATGGAACACACTGAACAGTTCTCCCAGCATAGAAAGGGGTAGCTACAGACACTGCTTCATAGAACACACTGAACAGTTCTCCAAGCATAGAAAGGGGTAGCTACAGACACTGCTTCATGGAACACACTGAACAGTTCTCCAAACATAGAAAGGGGTAGCTACTGACACTGCTTCATGGAACACACTGAACAGTTCTCCAAACATAGAAAGGGGTAGCTACAGACACTGCTTCATGGAACACACTGAACAGTTCTCCAAGCATAGAAAGGGGTAGCTACAGACACTGCTTCATGGAACACACTGAACAGTTCTCCAAACATAGAAAGGGGTAGCTACAGACACTGCTTCATGGAACACACTGAACAGTTCTCCAAGCACAGAAAGGGGTAGCTACAGACACTGCTTCATGGAACACACTGAACAGTTCTCCCAGCACAGAAAGGGGTAGCTACAGACACTGCTTCATGGAACACACTGAACAGTTCTCCAAGCACAGAAAGGGGTAGCTACAGACACTGCTTCATGGAACACACTGAACAGTTCTCCAAACATAGAAAGGGATAGCTACTGACACTGCTTCATGGAACACACTGAACAGTTCTCCCAGCACAGAAAGGGGTAGCTACAGACACTGCTTCATAGAACACACTGAACAGTTCTCCAAACATAGAAAGGGGTAGCTACAGACACTGCCTCATGGAACACACTGAACAGTTCTCCAAGCACAGAAAGGGGTAGCTACAGACATTGCTTCATGGAACACACTGAACAGTTCTCCAAGCATAGAAAGGGGTAGCTACAGACACTGCCTCATGGAACACACTGAACAGTTCTCCAAGCATAGAAAGGGGTAGCTACAGACACTGCTTCATGGAACACACTGAACAGTTCTCCAAGCATAGAAAGGGGTAGCTACAGACACTGCTTCATGGAACACACTGAACAGTTCTCCAAGCATAGAAAGGGGTAGCTACAGACACACAACTCTCAGGAGCCTTCCAGTTCTCTTTATCAACACTGATGAGTCATGCACTGGACCACATCCAGGGATGTGTAACACTGATATGTAGTGTTGTGTCTGGAAATGTCTGCAACTTCTTACCATTGTTTGTTGTTACTGATTACATGATGCCCAGCAGTGTATCATGAGGAAGTTAGATCACTTGTCTGGTATCTGGACAGATCAGATTCTGTGTGTATGTGTGTTTTTATCAACCCACAGATCAGATTCTGTGTGTGTATGTGTGTTTTTATCAACCCACAGATCAGATTTTGTGTGTGTGTGTGTTTTATCAACCCAGTGCTCTCCATTTATGTGCAGAACGCGTGTCAGTCTTTTACACTGGTATGTGTCATTCATGTACTTCCTGAATGTGTACACTATACTAGTATCACCAAGTGCTCCCCATTCGTGTGCAGAATGCGTGTCGTATCCACTGGTGTGTGTCATTCAGATACTGGTTCTGTTTACTTATTGAGCTTCCTGAATTTGTGTGTGTATGTCAAGCACTGTCAAGGAAAGTGTAGAGCACAGGGATGTGACAGAAATGTGATTTTCCATTCTTTGGGAAGGAGGTGTTGTCAAATGACTGTGACTGCCACACACACAACTTTTAAACATTTACTTTAGCATCTTTTTGGTTTGTCCTTTATAATGTCTGAATCTGTCGGTTTCATTTTGGCTTTGAGGGGATGCATTTGATGGAGTTGGAGAAAACTTGAACTTCTCTGCATTGTTTTTACTGGGTGTAGAAAGTAGAAACTTGAGGTTCGTAGTATTCGTAAAGAACTGTCTTTTGGGTGTGTTTGTGTCCGCACACAGTGTGTATGTGATTGTGTGCATATATCATTGTTCATGTATGCTTAACATTTTTTTTTTTTTTTTTTTTTAAGGGGAGGGGGGTTGTGGCTATATTACTGTAGTATTAGGTCACAGGTCCTTCTGGTACAGTACCAACTCAAGAGAAAAAAAAACGGGCCTGATAATTGCAAATGGTTGCATCCGTCCTGCACCTTTAACGTCTTGCATCCACACCAGTACACATGCTTGTTTAATTGCTGTTCTTACTCGTGCCTTGCATGCAGGTACCTGACCTGACCTTACCCCTTCCCTCCCATTCACACACACACACACACACACACACACACACAGTGCTACTCTGTAATTGTAATATCTACAATTGTACAAACCCGAGTGTCATCTGCTTGATTCTAGACTTGTCAGTCATTTCATCAAGCTTTAAATAAAAATTATTTGGTAATGTGTTTTATTTATTTGTTTTTATTATTATTATTATTATGACCTTAAAGAAAAATAAAACAAGTTTTAATATAAAAAAAAAAGGGGGGTGGGGGTGGGGGGATGTTATGCCCACATGCTCATGAAAGCAGGTAAGCGTATTAAAAAAAAAAATATTAAAAAAAAATTACCCAAGATATTACTGTGAGGGGAAGTAAAACACCCCAAACTTCAGACAAAGGATGGTGTTCCAGTTCTCAAAGCACAGTGGCTTTCATTTCCTTTTGACCGCTGTGAAAAGTGACTTGCATTCGGCATGTATTCGCTATGAAAAACAATGTGTCGACCAGTATCACTGAGGTCAGGAAGACCTAGCTATCCAAACTGCGCATGGCTGCCATTTTGTACACAATAAAAATTTTGTACACAGTAAAACTAAAAGTGGTCAGACGTTAACCCTCCTGTGTATGTACTGTTTACTAATTAATGTGCTTTGAAATCAGTCACTTATGAAACTTTCTAGTATATAGTTTGCTCATATTATACTTCTCAAGGTAGTATATAGTTTGCTCATGTTATACTTCTCAAGGTAGCATATGCTTTGCTTATGTTATACTTCTCAAGGCTGCCCTTACAGTTCGGGAAACCATAATCAGTATTTTATATCTGGATGCTTTCAGCTAAATCAGAATCCACCTTTTTTCCCACCCTCCCTCCCCTATGTCAGTGCACACATTAATGTTTTTTTTTTATGAATGCATTCTCAAAAAACACTCAAAATAAGGCTAATGAATTTGATTCTTTTAGTTGAACATAAAACAAAGCGCGCGCGCACACACACACACACACACGCACACACACACACACACACACACACACACACACACACACACACACACACACACACTGACAAAGTCAAATTTAAAGTAAGTTGTGTAGATTGATTACGACCAATACGAGTTCAATCCCAGACAGGACAAGTGGGTTGTTTTTGTTTGTTTGTTTTTTTCTTTCGGAAAGGGAGGAATGATAGGGTGCATTTTTCTGCTCTGTGTTGTGAATACAGTGTGTGTGTGTGTGCAATTTGTGTGTGTGTGTGTGTGTGCAATAACCCCATTCCATGTGACGCTGATTGCATGCGTTATTGGTGTAGACTGTGCGACAGGGTGAGGCAGCATGGGCCAGCAGAGCAGATGCACAGTGGCAGGTGAGGCTCTGGGAGGATGACTTTAGTTTATTTAATTAGTCCTTGTTTAGACGATGCCTTTGGTTTATTTAATTAGCCCTTGTTTAGATGATGCCTTCAGTTTAATTGGTTCTTGTTTTAGAGCTGTTGTTGTTAGTGAAAGCCTTGGTTCCTACACCCTCCTCTTGTCTGACACTTCTGTTACTGTGGTGGTGTCTTTCTTTGGGGTGGTGTTGGTTTTTTGTCTGCCTGTAAGACAAGGTGGTGTGCTCTTGGCACCAGATCTTGATGAATTGGTTGGTTGGTTGGTGGTTATTAACCTTGAATTTATTGATAACCATGCATACATTAGACATCTGTAACTAAAAGGGGGTATTGTTTTTTTAAAATGTGACTTATGTTGAGTTTACAGATGAATGAATTGTGATTGCTGGTTTTTTGTTGTTGTTTTGTTATTTTCTTTGGTTTTCAGCAGTCCTTCCTAAAGGTAATGTTTCAGTATTCAGCAACTGAGTTTGACAGTGAATTCAGTTGTTTAAAAAAAAAAAAAAGCAAGAACAGCAACCACCACCACCATGATTTCAGTTGACAAGGAGGAAGGTAGTGAGTGATGCAGAACAATCATGGTGATTGAGTGATGTGTGTATAGTGTCAGGGGACGAAGCTGTGATGTTTTTCCCTGAGTGATGTGTGTATAGTGTCAGGGGACGAAGCAGTGATGTTTTTTCCTGAGTGATGTGTGTATACTGTCAGGGGATGAAGCTGTGATGTTTTTTCCTGAGTGATGTGTGTATAGTGTCAGGGGACGAAGCAGTGATGTTTTTTCCTGAGTGATGTGTGTATAGTGTCAGGGGACGAAGCAGTGATGTTTTTCCTATCTACCACAGACTGGTGTTGAAAAAATAGAGGGGGTAGGTGGCAAGAAATAGTGTGATAAATAGTATGATATTCTTGTCAGGCAGTTAGATTTAAAGGGTTGTAACAGCCGTCTGGTCCATCTTGTTACCTGTAGGGCTGAAAGGGTTAATTGATGTGGGCTGTAACAAGTGCTTTGTGCACCATGTCACATTTGTAGGGCTGATGTGAAAGGGTTAATGGTGCCGTGTAATTCTTCATCATATCACATTACATGAGGGGCAGAAAGAGTTGATCAAATGGATATTTGTTGAGAAGGTTGCTTTGTGTGCATTGTCAGTGATGAGGGAAGGAAAGGGTTAATCTATATCTGCTGTGTAACTGCTTTGTTCTTTGTAGTTAAAAAGGGGTTATGAGTATCACACATTATATGTATGACAGAAAGGGTTAAAGATGGATGTTTGCTGTAACATCTGCTGTGTGGTTGTACACCATCATACATTGCATGAAGGGCAGAAATTATTAATGGGTGGTTGCACACCACATTATCGTATGTATCACACACATTTAGGACAGAAGAGGTTAAGGTATGTATGTATGCTGTAACAAGTGCCATGTACATTGTGTCAGAGATGTTGTAAAGTGATAGACATCACACGCATGTAGGGCAAAAAGGGTTAAGGTATGTATGTATGCTGTAAGTGTAACAAGTGCTGTGTACACTGTGTCAGAGATGTTATAAAGTGATAATCACACGCATGTAGGGCAAAAAGGGTCAAGGAATGTATGTATGCTGTAAGTGTAACAAGTGCTTTGTACACTCTGTCAGAGATGTTATAAAGTGATAGACATCACACGCATGTAGGGCAAAAAGGGTTAAGGTATGTATGTATGCTGTAAGTGTAACAAGTGCTGTGTACAGTGTGTCAGAGATGACACAGTGATTGAGGGCAGAAGGGGTTAAGGCAGTGTTGAAAGGACAGGGCTGTGTGGGCCATGTGATGAGGTGAAGTACATGAGGAAGTTACATTGTTGAGCTTCATGGCCAGGAAGTAAAATGTCGGACTTTTTTCCTTGTCTCGCCATGCTGCTGGGGTAGCTTAGTTTCTCAACCTTTGTTTGGCCAACAAGGAAGTATCTCTCAGGAAACTCCGATTATTGAACAAAGTGAAGATGTTTGTCACAGGACAAGTTAGCTTTCAGGACTAGTGAAACTGTGCACACTTTGTGGTGGTGGTGATGTTTCCCCCCGCCCCTCGGTTCAAACAAAGCCTGGTGGTCTCGAGCTGAGCAGATCTGCAGTTGCTGCTGTGATGGTTGGGATTGTGGACTGTGTTGGTTTGCTGACTTGATTTCCACTTCACCACTGTCAGTGCTTGCTTATCAGTAGATAGCATGTTTTCCCTGAAATCTCGAAAGAAGGTGAAACGTTGCAACAAGCAACAGAAAAACGGGGGGCTCGGCTGCCTAGGTTCCCCTTATACGTCTTCGTTATTCCCGACTGTGAATTCGGCTTTTGAAACAGCCTACATGGTTTTGATTGAAGATCCTTTGTATCCCTACGTGAGTATATTGTGTGGAGAGGCTGCAGCTAGCTACTGGTGAATATGTATGGTTGAAAGTGCTGGAATAAACATGGGACAGGAGTCTTGATTCATTCTGTAGATTAGGGGAGGGAGAGGGGGAGTGTGAATTGATATAGCAGTATTGATAGTCATCTTAACATGAAAATGTTTTGTTGTCAGGGTGTTTTATAATGATGGGGTTAGATGGGCGAAGTGCACCACTCAGCGCTAGGTCTGGATTGAGGGGGAGGGGGTTCAGAGGGAGGTGTTAACTTCACACGTTGACTTGCTGACAAGTTGAAATTGAAAACTGCACAGTCGTGGTCGTTGCTCTTCATCAGCTGCAGTCACTGAGTCAGTCTGGTGTACCAGCCACAGTGTAGTTGTCTTACTAAAATAACATAGTGTCAGTTTTGACACCTTGCCTTAAGCACTTGTGACACTGCATTATGCATTCTACATTTTGTAATCTGTACGTCAGATGACTCAGACTGGAAAAGTCTCTCTTTTTTTTCATCTTGGCGACTTGCTAAGTATTGTCTATAGCTGTGCATTATGATTGTATAAACATTTTAGCTCTTCTTCACAGCAGACTTTGTTTGATATCCCTTGATGTTTTTGGCTTGGAACATAAATCATAAAAATGGCTCTGAAATGCTTCAGATGAAGAATGAATCTGTCTTTCATTTCGATAAGACCAGTAACACTGTCAGTGCCATCTATGTCAGCTGATTGTACTAATTTGTAGGCTTGGAATAGAAATGGCTGTAAAATACTTAAAGCAAAGTGTGAGTCTGTCTTACAGTTTATAGAACTATGATCAATAAGAACAGTGAGACTGTCCATGTGGATGATGTCAGCTGATAGGAGCAGAAATAGGTGGTGATGAACTGTGTACATGAAGAAATCACCACTTTCCATCCTCCCTGGGAAATAATACTGAATTGAACTTTTAAAGGAATTGCTTCATGGGGAAAGTTTGGAAAGGCAAGAACAGGATAAAACGATGTTCAGCATATTATATATTTACAAGATATTTTACTCTCCAATAGTGCCATCCTTTTCGGCAGGATGCCTTTATCAAATGTTCTGGCACCCATTTTCTCAGTCCCTCCCATCCCAACCCCACCAACTTTTTTTTGTTTTTTTGTTTTTTTTTTTTTTTTTGCAGGTATATTCATGGAGGATCCTGATCATGGACACATCTTACCTAGTTTTCTTTTTCTCATATTTTGTTGTCTTGACCAACAGTGTGAGGCCATATTATGGTATGGTGTATCCTGGGGGAGAGACACTGTCTCACTCCACACAGGTGTCAGTGTGTACCTGATGAAGGTTAAAGGTGACTTGTGACCCAGTGTTCACTTGACCAACAGTGTGAGGCCATATTATGGTATGGTGTTTCCTGGGGGAGAGACACTGTCTCACTCCACACAGGTGTCAGTGTGCACCTGGGGAAGGTTAAAAGTGACTTGTGACCCAGTGTTCACTTGACCAACAGTGTGAGGCCATGTTATGGTATGGTGTTTCCTGGGGGAGAGACACTGTCTCACTCCACACAGGTGTCAGTGTGCACCTGGGGAAGGTTAAAAGTGACTTGTGACCCAGTGTTCACTTGACCAACAGTGTGAGGCCATGTTATGGTATGGTGTATCCTGGGGGAGAGACACTGTCTCACTCCACACAGGTGTCAGTGTGTACCTGATGAAGGTTAAAAGTGACTTGTGACCCAGTGTTCACTTGACCAGCAGTGTGAGGCCATGTTATGGTATGGTGTTTCCTGGGGGAGAGACACTGTCTCACTCCACACAGGTGTCAGTGTGTACCTGATGAAGGTTAAAAGTGACTTGTGACCCAGTGTTCACTTGACCAACAGTGTGAGGCCATGTTATGGTATGGTGTATCCTGGGGGAGAGACACTGTCTCACTCCACACAGGTGTCAGTGTGTACCTGATGAAGGTTAAAAGTGACTTGTGACCCAGTGTTCACTTGACCAACAGTGTGAGGCCATGTTATGGTATGGTGTTTCCTGGGGGAGAGACACTGCCTCACTCCACACAGGTGTCAGTGTGCACCTGATGAAGGTTAAAAGTGACTTGTGACCCAGTGTTCACTTGACCAACAGTGTGAGGCCATGTTATGGTATGGTGTTTCCTGGGGGAGAGACACTGTCTCACTCCACACAGGTGTCAGTGTGTACCTGATGAAGGTTAAAAGTGACTTGTGACCCAGTGTTCACTTGACCAACAGTGTGAGGCCATATTATGGTATGGTGTTTCCTGGGGGAGAGACACTGTCTCACTCCACACAGGTGTCAGTGTGCACCTGGGGAAGGTTAAAGGTGACTTGTGAC
Organism: Babylonia areolata; assembly: GCF_041734735.1. Taxonomy (NCBI): domain Eukaryota; kingdom Metazoa; phylum Mollusca; class Gastropoda; order Neogastropoda; family Buccinidae; genus Babylonia; species Babylonia areolata. Next base: position 1,004,015 of record NC_134908.1, read on the forward strand.
CCAGTGTTCACTTGACCAACAGTGTGAGGCCATGTTATGGTATGGTGTATCCTGGGGGAGAGACACTGTCTCACTCCACACAGGTGTCAGTGTGTACCTGATGAAGGTTAAAAGTGACTTGTGACCCAGTGTTCACTTGACCAGCAGTGTGAGGCCATGTTATGGTATGGTGTTTCCTGGGGGAGAGACACTGTCTCACTCCACACAGGTGTCAGTGTGTACCTGATGAAGGTTAAAAGTGACTTGTGACCCAGTGTTCACTTGACCAGCAGTGTGAGGCCATGTTATGGTATGGTGTTTCCTGGGGGAGAGACACTGCCTCACTCCACACAGGTGTCAGTGTGTACCTGATGAAGGTTAAAAGTGACTTGTGACCCAGTGTTCACTTGACCAACAGTGTGAGGCCATGTTATGGCATGGTGTTTCCTGGGGGAGAGACACTGTCTCACTCCACACAGGTGTCAGTGTGCACCTGGGGAAGGTTAAAGGTGACTTGTGACCCAGTGTTCACTTGACCAGCAGTGTGAGGCCATGTTATGGTATGGTGTTTCCTGGGGGAGAGACACTGTCTCACTCCACACAGGTGTCAGTGTGTACCTGGGGAAGGTTAAAAGTGACTTGTGACCCAGTGTTCACTTGACCAACAGTGTGAGGCCATGTTATGGTATGGTGTATCCTGGGGGAGAGACACTGCCTCACTCCACACAGGTGTCAGTGTGTACCTGATGAAGGTTAAAAGTGACTTGTGACCCAGTGTTCACTTGACCAACAGTGTGAGGCCATGTTATGGTATGGTGTTTCCTGGGGGAGAGACACTGCCTCACTCCACACAGGTGTCAATGTGTACCTGGGGAAGGTGAAAGTGGTGGGCAGGAGGAGAGGAGTGGGACCTGTACGACTGATACAGTGGATATGAATTCACTGCATTGATGGCTGTTAAAGGCTGTTGGACTGATACAGTGGATATGAATTCACTGCATTGATGGCTGTTAAAGGCTGTTGGACTGATACAGTGGATATGAATTCACTGCATTGATGGCTGTAAAAGGCTGTTGGACTGATACAGTGGATATGAATTCACTGCATTGATGGCTGTAAAAGGCTGTTGGACTGATACAGTGGATATGAATTCACTGCATTGATGGCTGTAAAAGGCTGTTGGACTTAACCTTTTTATTGTTACTGTTGTTGTTTAATTCCCTCTGTGTGTGTGTGTGTGTGCAGAATGTGCACGTCAGCAAGAAGATGTGGAGCCTGGACGACAGCAACAAGCCAGACAACAGAGGCTATGCTGCCTGGGGTCACCGTGACGACAGTGGCTGGGGAGGAGCACCTGCTGGAATGTCACGTGAGTGCTGGGCCTTTGGTCTCTGCTGGTGCTAGTTTCAGAGATGCTAACTGTTCGATTTCGCCATATTTTGTTGCGCTGAGTCGCAGTTTGTTACGATGTTACGTCAGTGTCAAAATTGCGCCCACAAGTTCATTTTCAACTAAATAGCATGGTCACATGCTTACCTGCCGTAACATAACCCAGATGCTCTGGATCTGTCAGTCATAAGGCTGGGGCAGTCACTACCAACCTTGGTCTCAAGTGACGATGCTCAGCTAATGACGCAAGTGTTAACATTGTAGCAGCATTGAGTGGACCAATCAGCTTAATTGTAGCAGTTACACTGTGCTGCAAGTAGGCCCAAGTGTTCGTATGCCTTGTAGATAATGTACGTTTGCTGATGTTGCTCAGAGTCTTGAGTGTTCCTACCAGATTCAAAATGTTCCTACCAAATGGAGTGGATTTTTTATGAGATATTTCATTTGGGATGGGAGGGGTGGAGTATTTTGTATGCGGGAATGAAGTTTTAATGATTGGTGGTAGGTTGTGAAAAAAACTTTTTTTTCTTGTGGTTATGTTGATATTACGTTCGTTTCTGCAATGGGGTTAATGATTTCATTCCACACAAGAGGCCATTTTGTTTAATGAAAAACTAAAATTTGATTGGATGATTGTTTTGAAGAAATAGATTGAATATTTGGGGATGTCAGAATTAAGCTTTTTCTTGCTTGTTCATGGCTGGTAGTGTGTGTGTTGTGAATGTAAATAGTCAGTGTGTATCACTGTGTGTGTGCATGTGTGTGCGTTCCTTTTGTCATGTGTGTGGGTCACACTGTGTGTGCGTGCGTGCACTGTGTTTAATTCAGTACTCTCTGTCTGTCTCACAGAAACGGGCTCATTGGGCCTCAACATGGCAGAGTTTGTGCTGGGAGGGTCTCCGACAAACCGCAGCAACATTGTAGACAGAAACAGGATGACTGGAGCTTTTGTAATACTGCACTCTCTCTCTCTACCCCCTCTCTCTCTCCCCCTTCTCCGTTTCTCTCTCTCTCTCCCCTCTCTTGTGAGACTGCTCTCTCTCTCTCTCTCCCTTTCTCACCCCCCTCCCTTTCTCACCCCCCTCTCTCTCGTGAGACTGCTCTCTCTCTCTACCCCCTCTCTCTCTCCCCCTTCTCCGTTTCTCTCTCTCCCCTCTCTTGTGAGACTGCTCTCTCTCTCTCTCCCCCTCCCTCCCTTTCTCACCCCCCTCTCTCCCTTTCTCACCCCCCTCTCTCTCTCGTGAGACTGCTCTCTCTCTCTCCCCTCTCTCTCTCCCTGTCCCTCTCTCTCTCCTTTCTCTCTGTCTTTTGCTGTCTCTCTCTCTTCCTCTCATCGTCTGTTTCAGGAGCCACAGCAGTTATGGTTTTTGTGGTCATTAAAGGTTTAGGGAAGTTACTTAGAGAAAATGAGGTACCACAAATTAGGCCTTGGAAGTCCGTAATTAAACTGACTTTGATTTGTAGAAATTAATACATTTGATGTTGCCCCAAAAAGAGAAGGAAAAATTAAGCATTGAAACATCTTTGCAGTCATATCTCCTGGGGAAGAAATAAAAGTTAAAATACAATTCTTGCAAAATCGGATGGTCAGAGTAGTGTACTATTGCTTTCAGGCAAAATCATTTTCAGATTTATTTCCTTTTATGTTATGGCACAAAAGCCAGGCATTTACCGCAAATTTGAATTGTCACTGGAAGATGGAAATGTAGTCTGGTTGGGTCATAATAGTTTGTTAAAAGTCTGTAAATTTCCTTTCCCTGGGGGTAGGGGGGGGGGGGGGGGATTGGAATGTCCGTTTTTTAGTACAAGCCCTGCAGATTGATGAAGGGAAGTGCCCCCGAAAACAGAGTATGGCTGCCTACATGGCAGGGGTAAAAACGGGCGTACACAAAAAAGCCCGCTCGTTTACATACAAATGAATGTGGGAGTTGCAGCCCACAATTGAAGAAGAAAAAGATGATGGAGGGAGGCAAACAGCTTGGTAGTTAGAGTGGTGGTTACTGAGGGTGGAAGGTGACACAGTGATGTGCTGTGTGTGTTGCAGAGTGGTGGTTACTGAGGACTATAAGTAACGCTGTGATGCACTGTGTGTTGCAGGGCCCAGTGCCGGAGGTGGAGGAGAAGAAGGAGAAGACACCGTCACCCTTTGAGGAGGGGGAGGACAAAGACCTTCAGGCGAACGGCATCATGCAGAATGGTCTGGAGGACGCTGGGTTCAGGTGGGTTTTGGGACAGGATGGGTCTTAGAAAGAGGAGAGCTGTGTCATGAAACAAAAACAAGCCATTGATGGTGTGCTGTTTACAGAACAACTTTTATTTTATTTTATTTTTTCGGTTTGAAAGGTTTTTCTTTATTTTTTATTTTTTGTTTTTTGCTGTTGCCCATCATTTCTGCTGTTGTAGTAATGGTATTGCTTCCAGGCCGCCCATTCAGAGTCCCCCATATATGGCCACACTAATGTTTCTCTACCTCAGCCTCAGCATTAGCTGTCCATAGGAACTGTTTTGTTTTCTTGATAATTTCTGCAAGATAAGTGTTCTCCTGTGAACCTGACTGTGATTTTCTTTGGTCACATCTGAAGGGTCCCTGTAAAATCTCTGCAAGATTAGTGTTTTCCTGGGAACCTCATGATGAAATTTTCTTGATAAAATCTTTCTTCAAGATTAGGGTGTTCTGTAAGCCTGACAGTGGAATTTTCATGGTAAATTCTTTTTGCAAGATAACGGCGTTCTCCTGTAAACCTGAGGATGGAATTTTCATGGTAAAATCTTTCTTCAAGATTAGGGTGTTCTGTAAGCCTGACAATGGAATTTTCATGGTAAATTCTTTTTGCAAGATAACGGCGTTCTCCTGTAAACCTGAGGATGGAATTTTCATGGTAAAATCTTTCTGCAAGATAAAGGCACTTTCCTGTAAGCCTGACAAAGGTATTTTCTTGGTAAAATCTTTCTGCAAGACAACAAGTGTTCTGTAAACCAGAGGATGGGATTTTCTTGGTAAGATCTTTCTGCAAATAAGTGTCCTGTCAACCTGATGGAATTTTCTTTGGTCACATCATCAGGATCCCTGTCAAATCTATTGGCAAGATAACAGCACTGCAAACCTGCCAGTGAAATTTGCATGGAGAAAACTTCCTGCGATGTTCTTTCAACCTGACAATGGAATTTCCTTTTTGTCACACCTGTAGGATCCCTGTAAAATCTTTCCGCAAGATAACAGTGTCCTATGACCCTGTGACACCATGGCCCACGTCCCCTCAGACACAACGTGTGTCCTACAGAGGGGGCAGTCGCCAGAACTCCCCCAACGGGGGCGAGGTGGGCGGGCTGCGGACGGAGGCCGACTTCCTGGACAGCCAGGGTCTGGGTCAGCAAGGCTTCCAGCTGGACCCCAACCTGAACCAGTTCAACCACATGGCCATCGACCCCATGAGCTTCGACTACACCCAGGTGCTGCCCTCTGTGGACAGCCCCAACTTCAACATGGACTACTCACAGGTGAGCACAGTTTGTCGGCTTTTTTTTTTTTGGTAACTTTTTCCTACAGTTTATAGAAGTTTTAAACTTAAGCGTGTTGACCTGTTTTTTTCCCCCACTCAGTCTCACAGTTTAAAGGCGTTAACGGTTTTTAGATTTTTGGGTACTGTTTTTTCCCCTAAGTCTTCTTTTAAAAAAAAAAAAAAAAAAAAACCAAAAAAAACAACAACAAAAACCAGTGGTTTTTAACTTTTGCTCGTGGATGTAGCAGATTACGGTTCATGCAAGAGGCATAAGTTGACACTCAAAATGTTGTGACTTTAATGCGGATTCTTGACATAAGTTTTTAATTTTTGGCCTTTGGTGTTTTAAACATTTTAAAAGCAGCTCTTTTTAAAAGCTTGATTTCAATTTTTTTTAAAGAATTATTATTTGAAACTAGTTTGACCTTTGCTCTCACTGCTGGCAGTGGTGTGCCATGGGGGATTTGGACTTCTGGCCCAGTGTTGACTATTGATCAGGGTTTGAGGCTCTCCATTTGGCATGGTGTTGTGTCCTTGTGAAAATCACTGTACTCTGGTTTTCCTCACCCCACCCTGTGTGAAGGACTTCCTGGTTTTGGTCAGGAAAGTGACGGGCGCAATAGCCGAGTGGTTAAAGCGTTGGACTGTCAATTTGAGGGTCCCGGGTTCGAATCACGGTGACGGCGCCTGGTGGGTAAAGGGTGGAGATTTTTCCGATCTCCCAGGTCAACATATGTGCAGACCTGCTAGTGCCTGAACCCCCTTCGTGTGTATACGCAAGCAGAAGATCAAATACGCATGTTAATGATCCTGTAATCCATGTCAGCGTTCGGTGGGTTATGGAAACAAGAACATACCCAGCATGCACACCCCCAAAAACGGAGTATGGTTGCCTACATGGCGGGGTAAAAACGGTCATACAGGTAAAAGCCTACTCGTGTGCATACAAGTGAATGCAGAAGAAGAAGGAGGAGGTCAGGAAAGTTAAAATGGTGGGAGGGAGGACTGGGCCCTGCCTTCCTATGCTGAACCCTAGACACAGTGGATTTAAATTCAGTGCTGTGATGATGGGTATAGGCTGTGGGACCTTGAACTGTTGGCTTTAACCTCCATTGTGAAGATGTGTCATGTTTCACACAGATGTTGTGATGAGGAAGTTTGAAGTTGAAAAAGAATCCTTTGTGTCAGTTTTTGTTGTTGTTTTTTTCCTGTTGTGGAGGTTATGGGTGACAGTGTCTTCCTTTGTGTCATTTCTTTGTAGGAGAGATCTGAAAGGAAATGTACATTTCTTAACAACATAACTGTTACTTTGTAAAACATTAGTTCAACAGCGTGTTGAAGTATGCTCTCACACCATGGCCCACTGGTGTAGACTTTGGCAGAGGACTGAACTATGGGTCAAGCACTGTATTAGTTATTCTGTTGGTATCTACTGGTGCAGACTTTGGCAGAGGACTGAATGGTTGGTCAGGCACTGTACTAGTTATTCTGTTGGTATCTACTGGTGCAGACTTTGGCAGAGGACTGAATGGTTGGTCAGGCACTGTACTAGTTATTCTGTTGGTATCTACTGGTGCAGACTTTGGCAGAGGACTGAATGGTTGGTCAGGCACTGTATTAGTTATTCTGTTGGTATCTACTGGTGCAGACATTGGCAGAGGACTGAATGGTTGGTCAGGCACTGCACTAGTTATTCTGTTGGTATCTACTGGTGCAGACATTGGCAGAGGACTGAATGGTTGGTCAGGCACTGTATTAGTTATTCTGTTGGTATCTACTGGTGCAGACATTGGCAGAGGACTGAATGGTTGGTCAGGCACTGCACTAGTTATTTTGTTGGTATCTACTGGTGCAGACATTGGCAGAGGACTGAATGGTTGGTCAGGCACTGTATTAGTTATTCTGTTGGTATCTACTGGTGCAGACATTGGCAGAGGACTGAATGGTTGGTCAGGCACTGCACTAGTTATTCTGTTGGTATCTACTGGTGCAGACATTGGCAGAGGACTGAATGGTTGGTCAGGCACTGCACTAGTTATTCTGTTGGTATCTACTGGTGCAGACATTGGCAGAGGACTGAATGGTTGGTCAGGCACTGTATTAGTTATTCTGTTGGTATCTACTGGTGCAGACATTGGCAGAGGATTGAATGGTTGGTCAGGCACTGCACTAGTTATTCTGTTGGTATCTACTGGTGCAGACTTTGGCAGAGGACTGAATGGTTGGTCAGGCACTGTACTAGTTATTCTGTTGGTATCTACTGGTGCAGACTTTGGCAGAGGGCTGAATGGTTGGTCAGGCACTGTACTAGTTATTCTGTTGGTATCTGGGCAATTGACTGATCTTCTTGTGATAGGCAGTGACACACCATTTACTCATTGGTACTCAGGTCTCAGCAATGTTGCCAGTGACACACCATTCACTCATTGGTACTCAGGTCTCAGCAATGTTGCCAGTGACACACCATTCACTCATTGGTACTCAGGTCTCAGCAATGTTGCCAGTGACACACCATTCACTCATTGGTACTCCAGTCAGTAATGTTGCCAGTGACACACCATTCACTCATTGGTACTCAGGTCTCAGCAGTGTTGCCAGTGACACACCATTCACTCATTGGTACTCCAGTCTCAGTAATGTTGCCAGTGACACACCATTCACTCATTGGTACTCCAGTCTCAGTAATGTTGCCAGTGACACACCATTCACTCATTGGTACTCAGGTCTCAGCAATGTTGCCAGTGACACACCATTCACTCATTGGTACTCAGGTCTCAGCAATGTTGCCAGTGACACACCATTCACTCATTGGTACTCCAGTCTCAGTAATGTTGCCAGTGACACACCATTCACTCATTGGTACTCAGGTCTCAGCAATGTTGCCAGTGACACACCATTCACTCATTGGTACTCAGGTCTCAGTAATGTTGCCAGTGACACACCATTCACTCATTGGTATTCAGGTCGCAGCAATGTTGCCAGTGACACACCATTCACTCATTGGTACTCCAGTCAGTAATGTTGCCAGTGACACACCATTCACTCATTGGTACTCAGGTCTCAGCAATGTTGCCAGTGACACACCATTCACTCATTGGTACTCCAGTCTCAGTAATGTTGCCAGTGACACACCATTGACTCATTGGTACTCAGGTCTCAGCAATGTTGCCAGTGACACACCATTCACTCATTGGTACTCCAGTCTCAGTAATGTTGCCAGTGACACACCATTCACTCATTGGTACTCCAGTCTCAGTAATGTTGCCAGTGACACACCATTCACTCATTGGTACTCCAGTCTCAGTAATGTTGCCAGTGACACACAATTCACTCATTGGTGTTCAGGTCTCAGTAATGTTGCCAGTGACACACCATTCACTCATTGGTACTCAGGTCTCAGCAATGTTGCCAGTGACACACCATTCACTCATTGGTACTCAGGTCTCAGCAATGTTGCCAGTGACACACCATTCACTCATTGGTACTCCAGTCAGTAATGTTGCCAGTGACACACCATTCACTCATTGGTACTCAGGTCTCAGCAATGTTGCCAGTGACACACCATTCACTCATTGGTACTCCAGTCTCAGTAATGTTGCCAGTGACACACCATTCACTCATTGGTACTCAGGTCTCAGCAATGTTGCCAGTGACACACCATTCACTCATTGGTACTCCAGTCAGTAATGTTGCCAGTGACACACCATTCACTCATTGGTGTTCAGGTCTCAGTAATGTTGCCAGTGACACACCATTCACTCATTGGTACTCAGGTCTCAGCAATGTTGCCAGTGACACACCATTCACTCATTGGTACTCAGGTCTCAGCAATGTTGCCAGTGACACACCATTCACTCATTGGTACTCCAGTCTCAGTAATGTTGCCAGTGACACACCATTCACTCATTGGTACTCCAGTCTCAGTAATGTTGCCAGTGACACACCATTCACTCATTGGTACTCCAGTCTCTGTAATGTTGCCAGTGACACACCATTCACTCATTGGTACTCAGGTCTCAGTAATGTTGCCAGTGACACACCATTCACTCATTGGTACTCCAGTCTCAGCAATGTTGCCAGTGACACACCATTCACTCATTGGTACTCCAGTCTCAGCAGTGTTGCCAGTGACACACCATTCACTCATTGGTATTCAGGTCTCAGCAATGTTGCCAGTGACACACCATTCACTCATTGGTATTCAGGTCTCAGCAATGTTGCCAGTGACACACCATTCACTCATTGGTACTCCAGTCAGTAATGTTGCCAGTGACACACCATTCACTCATTGGTACTCAGGTCTCAGCAATGTTGCCAGTGACACACCATTCACTCATTGGTATTCAGGTCTCAGCAATGTTGCCAGTGACACACCATTCACTCATTGGTACTCCAGTCTCAGCAATGTTGCCAGTGACACACCATTCACTCATTGGTACTCAGGTCTCAGCAATGTTGCCAGTGACACACCATTCACTCATTGGTACTCAGGTCTCAGCAATGTTGCCAGTGACACACCATTCACTCATTGGTACTCCAGTCGCAGTAATGTTGCCAGTGACACACCATTCACTCATTGGTACTCCAGTCGCAGTAATGTTGCCAGTGACACACCATTCACTCATTGGTATTCAGGTCTCAGCAATGTTGCCAGTGACACACCATTCACTCATTGGTACTCCAGTCTCAGTAATGTTGCCAGTGACACACCATTCACTCATTGGTACTCAGGTCTCAGTAATGTTGCCAGTGACACACCATTCACTCATTGGTACTCCAGTCTCAGTAATGTTGCCAGTGACACACCATTCACTCATTGGTACTCCAGTCTCAGCAATGTTGCCAGTGACACACCATTCACTCATTGGTACTCCAGTCTCAGTAATGTTGCCAGTGATACACCATTCACTCATTGGTATTCAGGTCTCAGTAATGTTGCCAGTGACACACCATTCACTCATTGGTACTCCAGTCTCAGCAATGTTGCCAGTGACACACCATTCACTCATTGGTACTCCAGTCTCAGTAATGTTGCCAGTGACACACCATTCACTCATTGGTACTCCAGTCGCAGTAATGTTGCCAGTGACACACCATTCACTCATTGGTACTCAGGTCTCAGTAATGTTGCCAGTGATACACCATTCACTCATTGGTATTCAGGTCTCAGTAATGTTGCCAGTGACACACCATTCACTCATTGGTACTCAGGTCTCAGTAATGTTGCCAGTGACACACCATTCACTCATTGGTACTCCAGTCTCTGTAATGTTGCCAGTGACACACCATTCACTCATTGGTACTCAGGTCTCAGTAATGTTGCCAGTGACACACCATTCACTCGTTGGTACTCCAGTCGCAGTAACTTGAGCAAAACACCAACAGGAACTGTACATATACTGGGTGCTACTTTCCACTTTCTCAACAAGAGCAGAGAAATGGGTTGCACAGGACAGGGTTTGAGGAACGGTGTTTGGCAAGACAGGGCTCGTCATTTCACAGAAACATGTGTCCCTGAGTCTTTGAAAGTGGAGAGAATGCTGTGTGTAGATTGAGAGGGTCCCTGCACGTTATGAAAATGCCCTGTTCTAACATAAAAAGAGTGAATATATGGTGTACGTATGGGAGCTTGTCTGATCCTGGGATCATCTGACACAAACTAAAGTTGTGTCCCTTCACATTTTTTTTTTTTGCCCAGTAACCTACAGTACAATACCATACATCTCTGTTCGTCCGTTTGGAAATTATTTGTGCGTTCACAGGCTGGTCACTTATCAAACACAATATCTCAGCCCATGGCGGAGTCCAGTGCACACACAACATGACAAAGGCTGGACCAAATATCAAAAAGCAACATAACACACATGACAAAGGCTGGACCAAATATCAAAAAGCAACATAACAACACACATGACAAAGGCTGGACCAAATATCAAAAAGCAACATAACAACACACATGACAAAGGCTGGACCAAATATCATAAAGCAACATAACACACAACATAACAACACACATGACAAAGGCTGGACCAAATATCAAAAAGCAACATAACAACACACAACATGACAAAGGCTGGACCAAATATCAAAAAGCAACATAACAACACACATGACAAAGGCTGGACCAAATATCAAAAAGCAACATAACAACACACAACATGACAAAGGCTGGACCAAATATCAAAAAGCAACATAACACAACATGACAAAGGCTGGACCAAATATCAAAAAGCAACATAACACACAACATGACAAAGGCTGGACCAAATATCAAAAAGCAACATAACACACATGACAAAGGCTGGACCAAATATCAAAAAGCAACATAACACAACATGACAAAGGTTGGACCAAATATCAAAAAGCAACATAACAACACACATGACAAAGGCTGGACCAAATATCAAAAAGCAACATAACACACATGCCAAAGGTTGGACCAAATATCAAAAGCAACATAACACACAACATGACAAAGGCTGGACCAAATATCAAAAAGCAACATAACACACATGACAAAGGCTGGACCAAATATCAAAAAGCAACATAACACACATGCCAAAGGTTGGACCAAATATCAAAAAGCAACATGACAACACACAGCATGACAAAGGCTGGACCAAATATCAAAAAGCAACATAACACAACATGACAAAGGCTGGACCAAATATCAAAAAGCAACATAACACACAACATGACAAAGGCTGGACCAAATATCAAAAAGCAACATAACACACATGACAAAGGCTGGACCAAATATCAAAAAGCAACATAACAACACACAGCATGACAAAGGCTGGACCAAATATCAAAAAGCAACATAACACAACATGACAAAGGCTGGACCAAATATCAAAAAGCAACATAACACACATGACAAAGGCTGGACCAAATATCAAAAAGCAACATAACAACACACAACATGACAAAGGCTAGACCAAATATCAAAAAGCAACATAACACACAACATGACAAAGGCTGGACCAAATATCAAAAAGCAGCATAACGGAGCAGGATACACACAGCAAATAAACACAGCGGCTACATTTCCCACTTGTGGATGATCATGACCAGAGGATATGCTTGACTTTGAATGGGTGTGGTAATAGAGAGCTATTAGAAAATACAGCATTTGGGTGGCCCTTTGAAGGTAGTCTAAATGTGTATCAAAGAGATCTGATTAGAAATATAAATGGCATTACAGTGGCTTTCTGAAGGTAGTCTCTGACACCATAGAATTAAGATCAGAGTCCCCATGTCCCCAGGTGGAAATGCTCTCTCTCTTTACATGATGAAAAAGTGAATGAGCAGCCTTGGTTGACACCAGTAACACTTACGACCCCCCCTTTTCACTGAATATAACGTGTCAGACTTGAAATATTCTGTGAGACTGTGTCTACTGGTCCCCTGGACAACTTGAAAGGAGGGATCTCTAGCCCACTGGCTGTACTGCTATGGGTTTTTTGGTTTGTTGGCGTGGGGGTTTTTTGTTGTTTTTTGGGGGGGGTAATTGAAAAACAGTTGATGATTTTTTGTCATTGAACCCAAGTGGAAACTAAAAAAGTGCTGAACATTTAAGCTTCTTAAACAATTCAGTGTGTGAACTGATAGCGGCACCAAGATGTGTGACTGAGTGTTGCGCTGTGTTGTGTACAGCTGATGCAGAGGCAGCAGCAGCAGCAGCAGCAGCAAGTGTTGGCGCAGCAGTACGCTCTGGCGCAGCAGCAGCAGCAGATGGGTAAGTCCGCTTTCTTCCTTCCTTTCCCTGCTTGTCACCGCAGTCCTGTTCATTGCTGTTCTGACACGTTGGTTCTGTTCCGTTTTTATACCTGGTGCTTTCTGGTTATTTGCAGTTTCTCTTGCCCCCTCAGCACAGTTTTTTGTTTTGTTTTTTCAGAGTTTTTGTTGTTGCATGATGTTGTTGTACCTTTGAAGAAAAGCGGTGTACAGTGCTGTTGTGTATTTTACTGTGCTTTTGTGGACGAGTATTTACTTCCCTTGACCTCGTCTCTTTGGTGTTCGTACATGTTATTACAGACCTGTTTACCATCGTTGATAGGCTTTTGAAGGTTTTCGTACATGTTATTACAGACCTGTTTACCATAGTTCATTAGGCTTTTGAAGGTTTTCGTACATGTTATTACAGACCTGTTTACCATAGTTCATTAGGCTTTTGAAAGTGTACGTACATGTTATTACAGACCTGTTTACCATAGTTCATTAGGCTTTTGAAGGTGTTCGTACATGTTATTACAGACCTGTTTACCATCGTTGATTAGGCTTTTGAAGGTGTACGTACATGTTATTACAGACCTGTTTACCGTAGTTGATAGGCTTTTGAAGGCCAAGTTCGACATAACACTGTGAAACTACATTCCACTACAGAGATTGCCAAAATGATTATGAAAGAGCCGTTGCGTTGGTCTGATGGAGTTTGTTTGATACGATGAGCGCCCCTCAGGGTTGATAGTGCTGACAGTACATTGGACGGCCGTCGCTGAATGGTATCGAATGAAGGGGGATAATCAGTAACTGTCTTGATCCAAGGTGGTTTTCTCCCCACAAATTATATCACGCTTGTGTCCCTGAGGGGTAAACAGGTCTGGACTTGTATAGACATTTATGTTGGTGCACTGGTTTTTGTTGTTCCACAGCATCGGGGGGGTGGTAATGTTTTGAGTTCAGCTCATTTTTGTTTGAGTACATGTATTCAATGATTTCATTGATTTACATGATTTTTTTTTTTTCAGAATTGTGTTCACTGGGTGTTAGAAAGAGAAAAAGATGCACTTTTTTGAGTAGGGCAAGAAACATTTGTATTTTTTGTATATTTTTTTCTTGTTAATACTGTTTGTATGTGTCTGCATTTGTGTGTCTCTTTCTGCCTGGCTGTCATGGCTTGACTCTCGTGTTACCTGTGGTAGTGTTCATACCCTTGTGTCCTTTATTTTTTCTTCAAATTCAGAAGGATGTAGGACTGTTCTTGAAATTACACTGATTGCAGTCAAACAGGTGTAGAGAAATTCTTTGAGATTGTGATGTATGCTATGTTTCTCTCTCTTGGGTCTTTCAAACATGAGAATCCAGAATTCGGCGGGTTTTTTTTGTTTGTTTTTTTTGTTTTTCTGTAGTGTTATGAGATTAGCACAGAAGCAGGATAGTAGTAAGAGGTGACAATAGATGGATGTTGGTCATTGTGTGGAGATATTTTGTTGTCTGGTTGATGTGTTGGTGGTGTTGTTTGTTGTCTGTGTATCAGTGAAACATTGCCTTTGAAAAAAAACGGACTCTTCTTTGCAGAAACTACGAAGGAGAAAGTCTCAAGCAGAAGTATTAAACCTTTTTTTTTTTTTTTTCTTTTTTAATCTGTAGAATGCATTGAATCTTTGTGCTCAAGAGACTTTTTGCATTTGAAGATATCTGGTTTGTTGAAAGAAGTTTAACTTTTCTTGTCAGATTCTGCCTGCAAGTTCAGATTTCTGGAATTTCCTGGATAATATCTTTGAGATTGAGAACAGTAAATCCAGCTTCATGACTTCCTGAAAGTTTGTAATTTTTCATCACTTTATGTACTGGAAAATGTTATTGTGTTGAAAGTCCACAAGTTATCATTCAGCAGTGGTTTGTTCGGATCTTTTGAATTTCACAAAATCATTTGTGACTATGCCTGATACACAAAGTGCACCCTTTTCCAGAATTTTTCCTTTTTTTAAATTTTTTTTTATTTTTTATTATTTTTTTAACTTATTTTTATTTTATTTCTTTAAATTCGGGTGTGTCTCCAGGAGCACTTTTTAGACTGAAAATAACAGCGTAGTGGTGGTTTGGGGATGTACTGTGCATGTGCCTGTTTTTGTATTGTGTTTTTATTGATTGTTGTGCATGTGACAGGGAAGTATTTTCCTTTGAAAAATGTTGTTTATTACAGGGGAAAACTACATCTTGATTGACAGGCTTTTGTTGTGTTGACTGGTTTTTGTTTGGTTTTTGTTGTTGTTTTTTTAATCCCCTGAACTGCTGTGTATATAATATTTTCTTTGTATTGCAAATATCACAGTTTTTTAATATTTTTTTTTAATTTATATTTTTTTAATCAGTTTGTACAGGGCTTCACATAACACAGACGTATGTTATCCCTGATGCTTTGGTGAGGAAAGGGCACACTGTGTGTTTGTCGTGTTGGTTTACTAGAACATTCTGAATATTTCTGGAACAGTATAAGAGAGAAAAAAAGAAGTGAAAATGGTGTAATATCAGAGCTTCAGTCTTCATTTATGTAAATAATGCAGGTATGATCAGAATGTTCAACGTTACAGTGACCCTCTCAAGGTAGTCTGGGACCATCTAAAATTACTGTGAAAGAGATTCTGGAATCCCCAGGATTTTTTTTTTAGTTATCTGAAGCCCTGTTTTGTGTTTTTCTTTGTTTTTTCTGTATTGTATGTTTTTTTTAACATTAAAAAAAAAATTGTAACTGCTTCTTTGTGTTGTTGGTAAACTTCACACCAGATCAGACTGACAGAGATTTGATGTTGTGGTGGTGGTGTCATGGTTACCCAGAGATGTAGTGTCTGGGTTGGTTATGGTCTGGTTAGATTCTGTCGTTGAATACATACTGTTGGAGAAATGTTGGTCATGTTCTTACAGTTCAGTTCACTGAAGAAACATCAGGTGAAATCGTTTTGAATTTTGAATAAAAAATGACATGCTGATAATATAAAAATCTATATAAAGTGACATGCTGATCAATTAAAAGTCTCTAAAAAGTGACATGCTGATCAAATAAAGTCTCCAAAAAGTGGCATGTTGATCAAATATAGTCCACATAAAGTGACGATAATGTTTTTTTTAAGTCTATGAAAAAATGACTTGTTGATCAAATAAAGTCTTTAAAAAGGGATATGCTTATTAAATAAAGTCTATAAAAAAAAAATGACATGCTGATCAAATAAAGTCAAAAAAAAAGTGACATGCTGATAATTTTAAAGTCTTGTGTTTAGTGCTGTAAGAGGTCGGACTATAACCTAGTTCAGACTGGCAGGGTTACTCTGGCCAGTTTGTGTGACTACTGTGAATAAAATGAGTCTGTGTAATCACCTTGTTCTTCTGTGTGTATGTGTGATCACCTTGTTTTTCTGTGTATATGTGTGATCACCTTGTTCTTCTGTGTGTATGTGTGATCACCTTGTTTTTCTGTGTGTGTATGTGTGATCACCTTGTTTTTCTGTGTATATGTGTGATCACCTTGTTTTTCTGTGTGTATGTGTGATCACCTTGTTTTTCTGTGTGTGTGTGATCACCTTGTTTTTCTGTGTGTATGTGTGATCACCTTGTTTTTCTGTGTGTATGTGTGATCACCTTGTTTTTCTGTGTGTGTGTGATCACCTTGTTTTTCTCTGTGTGTGTGATCACCTTGTTTTTCTGTGTGTGTGTGTGTGTGTGTGTTCGTGTGAGAAAGAGTGAGTCTATGTTAAACCATAACATTGGCATTTTGCCAGCCACTGCCAGTGGTATTGAAACCAAACTTATTTTCATGATTGCTTTGAATAAGACCTTTCCAGTCACACCATTTCTGATGCTGTAGGCAGGGTGAGAGGTCAAGGTTATGACCAAGGTGAGAGGCCAGAGTTTGCGATTTGAGTTCTTGTCAAAATTCTAAGGTCAAGGTCATAACATTGCTGTTCATAAAGTCCATAATGGTGAAGTAATCTGGGACCAGAAGGTTTGATGGTGTGAAGTTTACTTGCACTCCCCCCCCACCCTCCACCTGCACCCCCACCACCACCACCCCAGTTTCCCCCACCACCACGTACATACCCCCCCCCCCCCCCCTGCACCAATTGTTGTTGACGTGATGTCCTGTTCTCCACCAGTTGACTGAGTTGGTTTCTTGTTGACTTTCAGCTGTGAGTTGTGCTGTTGGTTTGCTTTGAACTCTGCTGTGATGACCGTGGTTGGTTGGTTGGTTGGTTGGCTGATGGTGGATGGTCTTCCTATTGGGTCACTTTTCTTCTGTCATATATAAGGACGAAGCTTAAGTAAGCAAGTCTGCATGCTTGTGTGTGTGTGTATGTGTGTGTGCGTGGTGGATATCTTTGAAGACAAAGTGTACAACAGGTCAGAGGCTGTCCCCACCCCCTGAATTTTTCTCCCTAGTTTTATGATACTACATTAAGAGAAAGGGGAGTCTTTTTTTTTTTTTTAATTCTCATTGCATCAGAACTGTGTTCATCATATTTGTTCACTTTTCAGGGTGCAGCTAACATAACGTCTTCCATAAAAGCAAATTTTTCACCACACATTAATGGACAGGTCTTTACCAAGTTAGGTCTGCTTTCTTAGAAATTGCTGCTTTCTAAATCTATTTGTCTTCTCACTTACTGTATATCTAGTTATAGGGGATCCTTTACACCCCTTTCCTCTCCTTCACTCAGTAAAAACAAATAGAATAGGTGTAGTGAAGGTGTACATGTCAGTGTGTAGTGGTGTATGAATAGATCAGTGTGTAGTGGTGTAAGAATAGATCAGTGTGTAGTGGTGTAAGAATAGATCAGTGTGTAGTGGTGTAAGAATAGATCAGTGTGTAGTGGTGTAAGAACAGTGTATCAGTGAATGACGACACCAGCAGCAGTGACCACAGATCCCACAAGGTACAGCAGACTGCCGCCAGCACACAGATTGGCGGGGTACACACACACCACTGATAACTTGTCTGTAATGACACTTCTTTCACAGCATACCCACACAGATGCTGCGCCAATTCTTTGCGTGCGTGTGTGTGGAGAGAGGTGGTTTGGGCCCGTCGGAGGGTGTTTCAGTGCAAGACTTCAGCATGAAATAAAGTCCACGTGATCTTCCATCGCCCTTGCCAGCCAACGCCGTGTAAACATGAAGAGCTGAGGAAGAAAGGAGGTCAGCTCACATAAAGAAGTGGTTTCCATGACGAAGAAGAAAAAGCTTTGGCGTTGTCGTCTGGAGCAAGGCTGCGGAGGGAGGAGCTTGTGGGCGGAGTTTGATGCTGGCGTGGTGCATTGTGGGCGTGGCGAGGGGGCAGAGGTGTTGTTGATGTGCATGGCTTACAGTGTGTGCTTGGCTGTGTCTGATCCAGGGCTTCCGTCTCTCCCTGGTCCTTACGTTATCAGCGCCCAAGAGTCCTACCCTATGGCCGGCATCCCTATCGCAGGTCAGACCTTCACCCCCCCAACCTTGACCCCCCTGACCCCCGCTACCTGTTCCTTCCATCTGTCCCCCAACAACTGTTCACTGGCTCTGTGCAGTTTCTCTTTTTTGTCGTCATCACTGCTTTCTGTCGGTCAGGGGTCTGGGAGTTGTTTGTTTTGTTGTTTCTGATGGTGGTTTGGTGGGAGGATCGTTGGCGCTTTCTTCCGTTCCGATTCTTGTGGGTGGCTGGTTAGGGAGCAGAGTCATCGTCGTCCCTTTCATCTCAGCATGCCCTGTTCTGGGGGTTTCCACATTGTTTCTCGCTCTCTCTTCATGGAGGACAGCTTGTCTTGACACTTTTCTGGGTCAGTTTGTGCAGTTTTTGTCTTTCTGTGTTTCAGGTACATTAGTATTGCAGTTCGAAGGGATGAGAGTCGTGTATATCCCTCCCCTTTCACTATATCAACTGGCTTTAACATTTTGTTGACCATTTCTGAGGTGTGTTTACTTTGGCATTTCTCTCTCTCTTCGCTGTCATGAGATTTTTATGGCAGTCTGTGGCATTTTTCTCTCTTTGCCGTCATGAGATTTTTATGGCAAACTGTGGCATTTTTCTCTCTTCGCTGTCATGAGATTTTTATGGCAGTCTGTGGCATTTTTCTCTCTTTGCCGTCATGAGATTTTTATGGCAAACTGACATTAAAAAAGAGATAATGAACAGTTGGATGGGATTTTATTTTTCATTGAAAACTTTCTGGCATTCAGTTGTTTTGCTCTCTGTTAGATTTTTTTTTATAAAGTACAAGATCGATGAGACCTATTTAGTATTGTAACATTTGTAAAAAGTGTTTCTCCACCTTGAATTTTTGTATAGGAGAGAGGCTTCAGAAGGGACAGTTGACAGAACGTTCCGCAGTCATGGCAGTCTTGGCTGCTTTGAGTTCTTCTCTCCAGTAATCTTCCGGGCATGGTGTGCTTCATTGCAGTGATGTTTCAGTCCTGTTCTGTTTTTTTGAGCTCCAGTAACATGGTGAAAGAAATGCTCACAAATTGCGTGTTGGCTTTAACAAGAATCTTGCATTGAAGGAATTGAATTTTTCTTGCATTGAAGTGCATAAATATGTTTTGAGATGAGTATGAAGAATGAGGCTGCTGTTAAATTTGTTTAATAAATTATAAAATTGATCTGTTGCAAGATCATGAAGAGGATCGTTGTTTGAAGGAAAGATCCAGTAAGAGAGACATAACAATGTCCCCACCCCCCACCCCCCACCCCCAAGGTTGAATAACTCCTGACGACCAAGCCACACTGTTGTGTCCCTTGTTCTTTATTTGATTGTTGAGTTGAGTTGACTTTTGTCTTGCTTCAGTTGTTCTTTGTTTCAAAGTTCCGCTTCCTTGGAGTTGATTTGCTGGATTTTTTCTCTTGCCTGTATCTATCTGTACATGGAACGGAATCTGTTGTTCATGGTTGGTGTGTCTTTGTTCCTCTGTGCCGCTGGTGCTTGAGTAGGGGAGATGTTTTGTGTGTGTGTTACAGTGAGAGCTGTGTTGATGTTGTGGTCATTATTCTCTTTGTTTCTTTGTCGTATTCCGTTCACGGGGGCTGAGAACAGACTGGAAGCCAGTGCACTGCTGTCAGATCTTCCTGTGTCTGTCTCTTTGTTGTGCTGTCTTCTCTTTGTCTGCTTCTCTCTCTCCTTCTCTCTCTCTCTCCTTCTCTTGCTTTATCATCACCTCCCTTGTCTCTCTCCGATTCTTTCTCTCCCTCCCCGCCATCATACACATGTGCGTTCATATAATCCACCCCCTTGTTTTTCTTTTCCATGTGTGCTTACATCGTGTATGCACATATGCACACATTGACCTAAGTATTTCATCCCAGTTGGAGTAATGGCTGAGAGAGTGAGTGTGTATGTGTGTGTGTGTGAAAACCACTACAACATATATGTTGAGCATGTATTTTGCTAGTTTTGCACAGAATGGTATTGGTCATGTTATGTACAGTAATTCCTGAGGTATATCTGAATAGTTAGAATACAGAAAAACACACTAGCTGGTATTACAGAACAGAGACTTTGATATCTAATATGTATTGGGGGAGGGGGTGGGCGGCATTCTGTCCTTGTTGCCAACATTTCTTTACTCGAGACATATCTTCCCCCCACCCCCACACCCCTCCTTTTCACTCTTCCCCTGCCCACCCAGCTTCCCACCTACCACTTCAGAAAGAACTTTGATGTGTAGCTCCAGAACAACTCATCAAGACAGACTGTGTTGTGTGTGACTGTCTTTGACAATGACGAATCAGGGAACACTGTCAGTCACACTGGTTTTGTGTTGGTTACCTGACAGCCATTCTTGGTCCTTGACAGCTGATCAGAAAATGCAGAGTTGTCAGTGTCTGGCTGAGCCTTGTGTGAGATTGTTCTTTTTAAGGACACGTGAAGAGTTGATGGAGGTTCCCTTAAGGACATTTGAAGAGTTCATGGAGTGTTCCATTGAACATGGACATTTGAAGAGTTCATGGAGTGTTCCATTGAACATGGACATTTGAAGAGTTCATGGGGTGTTCATTGAACATGGACATTTGAAGAGTTTATGGAGTGTTCCATTGAACATGGACATTTGAAGTTCATGGAGTGTTCCATTGAACATGGACATTTGAAGAGTTCATGGAAGGTTAACTTGAACACTGACATTTCAAGACGAAATGGAAGGTTACCTGGAAGACCGAGATTGAGATAATGGAAGGTTCCCTTGAAGGACATTTGAAGAGTTCATGGCATGGAGCAGGATCCGTGAAGAATCTGGTTCCCTGGACAGGACAGAAAAGATTGTCTGATGGACAATCCTATGCCATATTGCTGAGTTGTTTCAATGTTTTCATCCATGACAGCCCGAAGAAGATGGCCTGGCTGAGTGACAGAACACAGATTGCCCATGATGCAGTTTTGTCATGTTTTGATGACCGTGAAGTTCTGTACAGATTCCATGTCTTCATTCATGCTTTCAGTCTTGACAGCAGGGTCGTTATTTGGAATGTATATATATGATAGTCAGTCGTGTCCAGCTATGACCATCAGAACAGCAGAGGAGGGAGCTGCTGTTTCAACTATTTGGGCTAGAATTTGATTATAGTGGAGAGTGTCTTGCCCAAGTTACATCCCCACTCTCTCGGCCAAGAGGGTTTTAGGACATTCGGCATTGGGATGGTTCCCAAAGGCCAACCAGCCCACAAGGCTGCAGCACTAAGAGCCAGTGCAATTTTGCCTCCTAGTTTGAGAGTCATAGTCCTTCACAAAAGACCAAGCTGTAAATGATTTCCCATTGACTGGAGAAACCATTGATAAGACAGCTCTCACTTTGCTGTTGGCCCGGATGTAGAATATATTGTCAAGCTTTTTGAGGTTGACATTTGTTGTATTACCTTATGTATGGGTGTCTTGTGGGGTGAAGGTAAATTGTTTTGTTTCCTGGAATGTTCTGTGTGGATCTTGGCAGCACAGAAAGTACAGTGGTCGTGTGCCTGTGGTCTGTGTTCTCTGTAGGGAACGTACAGTGATAGTGTTGGTCTGTGTTCTCTGTACAGAAAGTACAGTGATTGTGGTCTGTGTTGTCTGTGCAGAATGTACAGTGATTGTGTGCCTGTGGTCTGTGTTCTCTGTACAGAAAGTACAGTGATTGTGTGTCTGTGTTCTCTGTACAGAAAGTACAGTGATAGTGTGCCTGTGGTCTGTGTTCTCTGTACAGAAAGTACAGTGATAGTGTGCCTGTGGTCTGTGTTCTCTGTACAGAAAGTACAGTGATTGTGTGGTTTGTGTTCTCTGTGCAGAAAGTACAGTGATTGTGTGGTCTGTGTTCTCTGTGCAGAAAGTACAGTGATAGTGTGCCTGTGGTCTGTGTTCTCTGTGCAGAAAGTACAGTGATTGTGTGCCTGTGGTCTGTGTTCTCTGTACAGAAAGTACAGTGATAGTGTGCCTGTTGTCTGTGTTCTCTGTACAGAAAGTACAGTGATTGTGTGCCTGTGGTCTGTGTTCTCTGTACAGAAAGTAGAGTGATAGTGTTGGTATGTGTTCTCTGTACAGAAAGTACAGTGATAGTGTGCCTGTGGTCTGTGTTCTGTGTACAGAAAGTACAGTGATACCATGCCTGTGGTCTGTGTTCTCTGTACAGAAAGTAGAGTGATAGTGGTGGTATGTGTTCTCTGTACAGAAAGTACAGTGATTGTGTGCCTGTGGTCTGTGTTCTCTGTACAGAAAGTACAGTGATAGCATGCCTGTGGTCTGTGTTCTCTGTGTGGTCCATAGGGATCTGGATTGGAGTTGTATCTGCATGTTGAAAGCACAGAGGTGCTGTTTGTTTTTAGAAATAACCATTGGTTCGTGTTGGTCATTTCTTTGTTTTTGTGTGTTCTTGACAGTTGAAATTGTATTTTTGTCTACAGTAATTTCTGTTTTGTGTGTTTTTTAATCGCATGTTTTTTGTA
Source organism: Babylonia areolata (assembly GCF_041734735.1). NCBI lineage: Eukaryota > Metazoa > Mollusca > Gastropoda > Neogastropoda > Buccinidae > Babylonia > Babylonia areolata. The sequence continues at coordinate 1,026,533 of NC_134908.1, forward strand.
GATGACAGTAGAAGTTTTATTTTGTTTACAGAAATTTCTGTTTGTGATTTTCTTTTCTTTTTTTGTTGTTTTTGTGTGTGTGTGTGTGTGTGTTTTGTTTTTTGCAGATGACAGTAGAAATTGTTTTAGTTTTCAGAATTTTTTTGATATTTGTTTTATAGATGACAGTAAACATTGTGTTTTTGATCACAGAAATTTCTGTTTTTTCCATGTCGTGTTTTTTTGTTTGTTTTTTGTTGTTGTTTTTTTTAGCGAATGACAGTAGAAATTGTTTTTGTTCATGGAAAATTCTGTTTATTTGTGTGTGTGTATGTGTAGCTGACATTTTAAGTTGACTTGTTTGTCATGGAACGTTTCTGTATTTATCCACAGAACGGACTGACTGTGATGATTAGGGAATGTGTCGTTATTGTGTGTTGTGCTGAATGGATGTCTGTTGTGTGAGTTGTGTCCATGCTGTGTGTTGTGCTGAATGGATGTCCGTTGTGTGACTTGTGTCCATACTGTGTGTTGTGCTGAATGGATGTCCATTGTGCAAGTTGTGTCCATACTGTGTGTTGCGCTGAATGGATGTCCGTTGTGTGAGTTGTGTCCATACTGTGTGTTGTGCTGAATGGATGTCCGTTGTGTGAGTTGTGTCCATACTGTGTGTTGTGCTGAATGGATGTCCGTTGTGTGAGTTGTGTCCATACTTTGTGTTGTTCAGTCCACTGAGTGTTGGTGACTGACAGAAGAGCTGGCTCAGTAACTGTATACAGTGTCCCTGTGGTACACAGCTCTTGACTGACATTGTTGGCCGTGTGTCAGTAAGTGTGTACAACACAGCTCTTGACTGTCATTGTTGGCCGTGTGTCAGTCAGTGTGTACAACACAGCTCTTGACTGTCATTGTTGGCCGTGTGTCAGTCAGTGTGTACAACACAGCTCTTGACTGTCATTGTTGGCCGTGTGTCAGTCAGTGTGTACAACACAGCTCTTGACTGTCATTGTTGGCCGTGTGTCAGTCAGTGTGTACAACACAGCTCTTGACTGTCATTGTTGGCTGTGTGTCAGTCAGTGTGTACAACACAGCTCTTGACTGTCATTGTTGGCCGTGTGTCAGTCAGTGTGTACAACACAGCTGTTGACTGTCATTGTTGGCCGTGTGTCAGTAAGTGTGTACAACACAGCTGTTGACTGTCATTGTTGGCTGTGTGTCAGTAAGTGTGTACAACACAGCTCTTGACTGTCATTGTTGGCTGTGTGTCAGTCAGTGTGTACAACACAGCTCTTGACTGTCATTGTTGGCCGTGTGTCAGTAAGTGTACAACACAGCTCTTGACTGTCATTGTTGGCCGTGTGTCAGTAAGTGTACAACACAGCTCTTGACTGTCATTGTTGGCCGTGTGTCAGTCAGTGTGTACAACACAGCTCTTGACTGTCATTGTTGGCCGTGTGTCAGTAAGTGTGTACAACACAGCTGTTGACTGTCATTGTTGGCTGTGTGTCAGTAAGTGTGTACAACACAGCTCTTGACTGTCATTGTTGGCCGTGTGTCAGTAAGTGTGTACAACACAGCTGTTGACTGTCATTGTTGGCTGTGTGTCAGTAAGTGTGTACAACACAGCTGTTGACTGTCATTGTTGGCCGTGTGTCAGTAAGTGTGTACAACACAGCTCTTGACTGTCATTGTTGGCCGTGTGTCAGTAAGTGTGTACAACACAGCTCTTGACTGTCATTGTTGGCCGTGTGTCAGTCAGTGTGTACAACACAGCTCTTGACTGTCATTGTTGGCCGTGTGTCAGTAAGTGTGTACAACACAGCTCTTGACTGTCATTGTTGGCCGTGTGTCAGTAAGTGTGTACAACACAGCTGTTGACTGTCATTGTTGGCCGTGTGTCAGTAAGTGTGTACAACACAGCTGTTGACTGTCATTGTTGGCCGTGTGTCAGTAAGTGTGTACAACACAGCTCTTGACTGTCATTGTTGGCCGTGTGTCAGTAAGTGTGTACAACACAGCTCTTGACTGTCATTGTTGGCCGTGTGTCTTGTTAGTGTGTACAACACAGCTGTTGACTGTCATTGTTGGCCGTGTGTCAGTAAGTGTGTACAACACAGCTCTTGACTGTCATTGTTGGCCGTGTGTCTTGTTAGTGTGTTACATTTCAACACTGCTCTCTGATCGGTGGTGGTGCCTAACATGACTCGGGTCCCTTGACTTCAGTCTGTTCCCCAGACTGTACATGACTGTCCCCTCACTGGACCTGTGGTCCTCTGACTGTCATCGTTTGTCTCTGGTCCCCTCACCTGACTTGAGACGGGTCCTTTCATGTCACCTGACTGGTCCCCTCACCTGGTTTTACCTGACTTCTCTGGTCCCCTCACCTGACTTGACTCGGGTCCTTTCATGTCACCTGACTGGTCCCCTCACCTGGTTTTACCTGATTTCTCTGGTCCCCTCACCTGACTTGACTCCGGTCCTTTCATGTCACCTGACTGGTCCCCTCACCTGGTTTTACCTGACTTCTCTGGTCCCCTCACCTGACTTGACTCCGGTCCTTTCATGTCACCTGACTGGTCCCCTCACCTGGTTTTACCTGACTTCTCTGGTCCCCTCACCTGGTTTTACCTGACTTCTCTGGTCTTCTGATCTGACTTGACTCAGGTCCTTTCATGTCACCTGACTGGTCCCCTCACCTGGTTTTACCTGACTTACCTGGTCTCCTCGTTTGACTGTTGTTCCCTTACCTGACTGGTCCATGAAATGACTGGTCCTACACCTGTACACCACACACACACACACACACACACACACACACACACAGATCTCCGTACACCAGCAGGGTCTTTGATAGGGATGCCCTGTAGGGTTATGCTCTCGGAACTTGGGTCAGAAAAGAAAGAAATGTAAATAAAGAAAGAGAGAAAGAAGCATGTGCAGATTCACTTGCTTGCCTGCACACATTCTGTGTCTCTCTCTCTGTGTCTTTCTGTATGGAGGTCCATGTTTGTTCAGTTGTCTGTCCTGGTCAGCCATAAGATACTGTCAGCAGATTGTGTGAGCACAGTTTGGTTTTTATCAGTGTTACTAGTTATGTGTGTGTGTGTGTGTTGATGGGAGAGAGTGTTTCAGACTTCAGACGTTAACGTGGTACTGATTTGGGGTGATGTAATTGTTTGCAGTGGTATATCATATATAAAGCAGCTCGTAGGATTCTATAAATGTTGTGATTGTGAAACAGATATCAGATTTTGAGATTTGTAACTGTTGCTTTGTGAGTGGATGTATTTGAAAATTAGTGCTTTGTGTTTGAAAGTGAGTGCTTTACAACCTTATAACTATGTTTCACCTCGTAGAAAGCATTGACACATAGATGCAGGTATAAGAGAGAAAACCAAGCTATGTTACTTTACCCCAGGGCGTTGTTCTTCTTGTGGGGTAGAGGGGGCCATGTATTTAACTTTTTGTCCAAGGTATAGTGTTGGTGGGGGGAGGGGTAGTGACACGCTTCATGTAACTCACCCCGGGGCATTTTTTTGGGGGGGGGGGTGCGGGGGGGGTGAAACAGGCAAGTGACAAGGACCGTGTGTGCCATCAGGTCCAGCAATGATCCACGCTGGGCAGTACCCCTACCTGCAGACAACCCCCTGGGGGATTTACGCCCCCAGTCTGATGCAGCAGGGGACTGGACAGCAGACTCCAGGGCAGCAACAGCCCCAGATGATGCGGGGGCAGGGGGGCCGCCCCCTCACCCCCAACCAGCAGGGCGAGTCCATGGGCACCCCCAACCCCCCTCAGATCAACACACAGACCCTGCAGACACAGAGTGAGTGTGGGCGAGGGGGAAGAGAGAGAGAGGCAGATGGTTTGAAAGGTTCTCCCTCTCGCTCTTGCTCAGAGATGCCAATTTTGCCATATTTTGTTACGTTCGGTCACAGTTTGTTCTGACGTTACGCCAACGTCAAAAATGTTACGAGTTCCTTTTTGATGAGACTGCATGGTCACATGCTTTCTTGTTGTAACATTACCTAGGCACTGTATCTGTCCATCACAAGGCCAGTACAGTCACTACTAACCTTGGTCTCACATGATGATGTCCAGATAATCACATGTTTGTTTACATTGAAACAGCATTGAGTGGACTAATCAGCTTAATCGTAGCAGTTACACCGTCTTGCAGGTTGGCCCAAGTGTTTGCATGCCTTGTAGATAAAATGTACATTTGCTGATGTGGCTCGGAGTCCTAGTGTTTTTACCAAATTCAGAACGTTTCTACCAAATTTGCTGAATGTTCCTACAAACACTTCACAGGGGTTGGCATCTCTGCTGATAACTGTCCTCCAGAAGTGATGTCTGTCATGTGCTGCCCCCTGTAGGGCTCTTTCAGCATGAACAGGTTGTCTTCCTTGGAAGTCGGTTTTGGACATTTTCCTTTCTGTAGTTCCCTGTGGTCTTTGTCCAGTTGAGGAGTTTTCTTGCTCTCCGTTTCTCTCTTTGTGTTTTTTGTTTGTTGGGGTTTTTTTTGTTTCTTTTTTTTTTATCTTGTCCATTCACGTGTATGTGGTGTGTGACTCCCGTTTCCTGTCTCCAGACGTGACCATTGAACGAGTGAAGGATGATATGTTTTGACGCACGCAAGTTGTGCGTTACCTGTTGGCACTCATTTGTTGGTTAGGCTGTTTTTTTGTGTGTTTTTTCAAGTTGGCTGCTTGTATCTAGTTTTGCTGTAGTGTGTGCGATGATTTTTTTTATTTCAGTTTTTGTTTATTTGTTTTTTTGTTTTGTTTTTCAGAATGACCCGTGTCATAGGCATGTTCTGATTTAAGCTGCTGTTATGTGACTAATTGTGCATTTTCATCTTTCAGGTTTAAAAAAAAAAAAAAGAATTAACAGAAGAAGAAAAATATTCCCCACATGCTAAGAGGCGGTTTGTACCACATGGTTTTGTGTTTATAGATTTGTTCACGTTGTTTTCAGCAGTGGTGTGGCCCCTAGGCTATAAGCCCAGGCTGAATGGAATGTACTTTAGCGTGTTGGATGGTGCTGCAAGGCACCAGTGGATAGCTTGCTTTCTGCTGGCTGCTGCTGCTGTGTGCTGAAGTCTGTTGGATGGTGCTATAAGGCACCAGTGGATAGCTTGCTTTCTGCTGACTGCTGCTGCTGCCGTGTGCTGAAGTCAGTACTGTGTTGGATGGTGCTGCAAGGCACCAGTGGATAGCTTGCTTTCTGTTGACTGCTGCTGCTGCTGTGTGCTGAAGTCAGTACTGTGTTGGATGGTGCTGCAAGGCACCAGTGGATAGCTTGCTTTCTGCTGACTGCTGCTGCTGCCGTGTGCTGAAGTCAGTACTGTGTTGGATGGTGCTGCAAGGCACCAGTGGATAGCTTGCTTTCTGTTGACTGCTGCTGCTGTGTGCTGAAGTCAGTACTGTGTTGGATGGTACTGCAAGGCACCAGTGGATAGCTTGCTTTCTGCTGACTGCTGCTGCTGCTGTGTGCTGAAGTCAGTACTGTGTTGGATGGTACTGCAAGGCACCAGTGGATAGCTTGCTTGCTGCTGGCTGCTGCTGCTGGTGTGTGCTGAAGTCAGTACTGTGTTGGATGGTACTGCAAGGCACCAGTGGATAGCTTGCTTTCTGCTGACTGCTGCTGCTGCTGTGTGCTGAAGTCAGTACTGTGTTGGATGGTACTGCAAGGCACCAGTGGATAGCTTGCTTTCTGCTGACTGCTGCTGCTGCTGTGTGCTGAAGTCAGTACTGAGATGCACCATCAGGATAAGATGACTGCAGCATTGCTTGCACAAGGAGAACCTGTGGGAACGATGACCATCAGGTTGTGGTGGTCTCCCCTCCAGGGAAAGGGGGGCACTCAGTCTGGGTTTGCTGCTGTGCGATAATTGTTGGCGGGAGGTGGTGCACAATTCTGTTTGTTTAGAATCCAGACTGACTTGCTGAACAATGCTGCAGTGACTCGACAGCTTGGCAGGATCTCTTGTGTGGGTTCTGCTATCCCCAAAACATTGTTCCACTCCATAATTCCATAATTAAGATTCCTAGTTTGACTCGGCTTCCTTCAGTTTGACTGGACTCTTTTGGATCTGTCAGGTCCAGTGTGTGAGTGGGTGTGGTTTAGAACGTATAGTAATGGTTGACACTGTCAGATGATCCGTCAGATCCAGTGTGTGTGAATAGGTGTGATTTTGGATGTATAGTAATATTTGACACTGTCAGATGATCCCTCAGATCCATTGTGTGTGATTGGGTGTGATTTTGGACTTAAAGTAACAATTGACACTGTCATATGATCGTCAGATCCAACGTGTGAGTGGGTGTGGTTTTGGTTGTATAGTAACGATTGACACTGTCATATGATCCCTCAGATCCATTGCGTGCGAGTGGGTGTGACTTAGGACGTATAGTAACAGTTGTCAGATCCAGTGTGTGGGAGTGGATGTGGTTTAGGACATATAGTAACAATTGACACTGTCAGATGACCCATTCAGTGCGAGTGAGCGTGTGTGGTGTAGGACATGTAGTAACAGTTGACACTGTCAGGTGTGAGTGGGTGTGGTTTAAGACGTGGAGTAACGATTGACACTGTCAGATGATCCATTCAGTGCGAGTGTGTGTGTGTGGCTTAGGACATGTAGTAACGATGGACACTGTCAGATGATCTGTCAGGTGTGAGTGGGTGTGGCTTAGGACATGTAGTAATGAGTGGGTGTGGGTTAGGACGTATGGTAACAATTAACATTGTCACATGATCCATCAGATCCAGTGTGTGTGAGTGGGTGTCGCTTAGGACGTGTAGTAACGATTGACACTGTCAGATGATCCAACAGATCAAGTGTGTGTGAGTGGGTGTCGCTTAGGACGTGTAGTAACGATTGACACTGTCAGATGATCCATCAGATAAGTATGTGTGAGTGGGTGTGGCTTAGGACGTATAGTAACGATTGACACCGTCAGATGATCCATCAGATAAGTATGTGTGAGTGGGTGTGGCTTAGGACGTGTAGTAACGATTGACACCGTCAGATGATCCATCAGATAAGTATGTGTGAGTGGGTGTGACTTAGGAAGTATAGCAATGATTGACACTGTTAGATGATCCGTCAGGTGTGAATGGGCATGGTTTAGGACGTGTAGTAACGATTGAACCTGTCAGATGGTCCATCAGATCAAGTGTGTGTGAGTGGGTGTGGCTAAGGACATATAGTAACGATTGACACTGTCAGATATCATCAGGTGTGAGTGGGCATGGCTTAGGAAGTGTAGTAACGATTGACACTGTCAGATAATCCATCAGATTAAGTGTGTGTGAGTGGGTGTGGCTTAGGATGCATAATAATGATTGACACTGTCAGATGATCCATCAGGTGTGAGTGGGCATGGCTTAGGACGTGTAGTAACGATTGACAATGTCAGATGATCCGTCAGATCCGGCGTACCAGCTGATGACACCCACCTACATGATGGACCAGAATGGTCAGCTGTTGCTGGGAGGACCTCGCAACATGGGGGTCCGTCTGGTGTCTCCACACACCTCCCTTCTGGTGCCCGCTGCTGCCCCCAACCAGCAGGGTGAGACAACCCTCCCATGCTTTTGCTGTTGTGGTTGTCTGCCTTGCTAGGCTTGGATAGTTGTCCCCCTTGTCTTGTGGTTGTTAGCTGTGCCAGGCAAGGATCTGTCATCACCTTATCGGCTTCTAGGCGCTGTGTGTGTGTGTGTGTGCTGTCATACATTGTCAGTGTCCAAATTTGTGTGAGGCGTGACTTAGCTAGGGTCTAACCCAGCCACTGTGGCGTGGCGGTTCTTACACTGGAGCCATGAGAGGAAAGTAGGGGGTTCAAACTGTTACTAGGCATCAGATTTTTCAGCCCTGACGTGTTCATGGTCAGAGCTGTGGACAGATGACTAAGAGCACAAGTTGGGTGCCACCCCAACAAGGAGGATGCATTTATTGTGACACCGGTTAGATCACTGGGCTGTGGCTGGCGTGGTGGTGGTCTGCAAGTCTGGTCTGGTTGGCAGATGGTGAATGTGGCCTGCTGTCTAAACCTCTATGGATTTTCTCAGCACCAGCACATCAGTTGGCATCTTTTCTCTGTTCTTGGGGGAAGTTTTGCGAGCAGTGCATGCTGGATGCGTTTGTTTTTCTGTGACTCAAACATGGGTTGTGTTCATGGTCTTGTATGTGCATATATTTTGCTATGGCTCATTGGACACAGACATGGGTTGTATACAGGGTCTTTAACGTGCGTATTTGACCATCTGTGTGCATACACACCAGAAGGTTATTGCGTGTTCAAAAATTTCCTGTTTGTAGACTACAGGCATTGTGCGCCAAAACAGAGCAGACTGTTGTGTTTCTGGATTCAACATAAATACCCAACTGCTTTTGAGGTGGAACAGTCTGTGACTGGATTTGTGTTGATGGAACAGTCTGCATGCTGTTTTGTGGAGGTTTATGGCCACACATAGGACAGGCCATCACTCAGGCAGTCTTTGGCTATATGTATTGTATTCATTTTACCCCTGTAAACTGAGTATGACTGTTTACATAGTGGGCTTAAAACAGTCATACACGTAAAAGCCAACATGTGTACATACGTGTGAACGTGGGAGTTGCAGCCCACAAACAAGGTAGTAGTAGTAGTAGTAATCACTTTTGTCACAACTGATTTTCCCTTCAGGTTGTTCAGGGATTGTTCACCACAGTGCAGCTCTGCCTGTTATTTTATTGTGGTTTTTTTCTGTCTGCATGTGTGTGTTTCACCTCCAAAGTGGATTTTTCTGCACAGTTTTTCCAGGGACAACCCTTTTGTTGCCAAAGGTTCTTCCATGTGCTGTGAATGTGTGTTGTAGACGGGATCTTGGTTTATCATCTCGTTAGAAAGACTAGCACCCAGACCCTTACTGGAGGTCTAGTGGAGTGGGGAGTAAAACTGCAGGTCTGTGTATGGGACCAGTGGTCACTCCCCCTGCTTAGTCGTCGTGTTACCACCAGCACACTGTCTCTAAGTCATTGTGTTACCACCAGCACTCTGTCTCTACCTTGTGTTACCACCAGCACACTGTCTCTAAGTCGTTGTGTTACCACCAGCACACTGTCTCTAAGTCATTGTGTTACCACCAGCACACTGTCTCTACCTTGTGTTACCACCAGCACACTGTCTCTAAGTCGTTGTGTTACCACCAGCACACTGTCTCTAAGTCGTTGTGTTATCACCAGCACACTGTCTCTAAGTCGTCGTGTTATCACCAGTACACTGTCTCTAAGTCATTGTGTTACAACCAGCACACTGTCTCTAAGTATTGTGTTACCACCAGCACACTGTCTCTACCTTGTGTTACCACCAGCACACTGTCTCTAAGTCGTTGTGTTACCACCAGCACACTGTCTCTACCTTGTGTTACCACCAGCACACTGTCTCTAAGTCATTGTGTTATCACCAGCACACTGTCTCTGAGTCGTCGTGTTATCACCAGCACACTGTCTCTAAGTCGTTGTGTTATCACCAGCACACTGTCTCTAAGTCGTTGTGTTATCACCAGCACACTGTCTCTAAGTCATTGTGTTATAACCAGCACACTGCCTCTAAGTCGTTGTGTTACCACCAGCACACTGTCTCTAAGTCGTTGTGTTACCACCAGCACACTGTCTCTACCTTGTGTTACCACCAGCACACTGTCTCTAAGTCGTTGTGTTACCACCAGCACACTGTCTCTAAGTCATTGTGTTACCACCAGCACACTGTCTCTAAGTCATTGTGTTACCACCAGCACACTGTCTCTAAGTCGTTGTGTTACCACCAGCACACTGTCTCTAAGTCATTGTGTTACCACCAGCACACTGTCTCTAAGTCGTCGTGTTACCACCAGCACACTGTCTCTAAGTCGTTGTGTTACCACCAGCACACTGTCTCTAAGTCGTCGTGTTACCACCAGCACACTGTCTCTAAGTCATTGTGTTACCACCAGCACACTGTCTCTAAGTCATTGTGTTACCACCAGCATACTGTCTCTTAACTCATTGTGTTATCACCAGCACACTGTCTCTAAGTCATTGTGTTACCACCAGCACACTGTCTCTAAGTCGTTGTGTTACCACCAGTACACTGCCTCTAAGTCATTGTGTTACCACCAGCACACTGTCTCTAAGTTGTTGTGTTACCACCAGCACACTGTCTCTAAGTTGTTGTGTTACCACCAGCACACTGTCTCTAAGTTGTTGTGTTACCACCAGTACACTGTCTCTACCTTGTGTTACCACCAGCACACTGTCTCTGAGTCATTGTGTTACCACCAGTACACTGTCTCTAAGTCGTTGTGTTACCACCAACACACTGTCTCTACCTTGTGTTACCACCAGCACACTGTCTCTAAGTCATTGTGTTACCACCAGTACACTGTCTCTGAGTCGTTGTGTTACCACCAGCACACTGTCTCTAAGTCAAGTCCTTGTGTTAGCACCAGTACACTGTCTCTAAGTCATTGTGTTACCACCAGCACACTGTCTCTAAGTCATTGTGTTTACCACCAGCACACGAAGTCGTCGTGTTACCACCAGCACGCTGTCTAAGTCGTCGTGTTACCACCAGCACACTGTCTCTAAGTCATCGTGTTACCACCAGCACACTGTCTCTAAGTCGTTGTGTTACCACCAGTACAGTCTCTACCTTGTCATGTTACCACCAGAACACACATTACTGCTACTGTGTGAGGACATTGGAGATGATGTTAGGATTTGTGTCAGTGTGTATGGTTGAGAATGTTTGAAGATAACAGCTGTGTGTGAAGATGAAAGAAACAGATTCGTCAAGGGTAGGTGATTTGTATTATTTGAATAATTTCTTTTATTCCATTCGTTTTGGAAAGAAACGTGAAGGATTTTAACCTCCAGATGTCGTTTTGCTCATTGTAGTCTGTTATTATTTTCAGGTTTGTAATGTGCTCAGAAGTTTGTTGCTGATGTTTCTATTATATTTTAATTTGAACCTGTCTATTATGTTTTGATTTGAACCTATTCAGTTTACGCTGAATATTGTTTTTTTGATGTTGCTGTAACACTTTTGATTTTCTCTTATTTTCCGCAGAGCACATGAAGAGTTGTTTTTAACTTTTTGTTTTTGTTTTTTGTTTGTATTTATTATTTTTTTGTTTTAGCAGATCACATGAAGAGTAGATTTCAATGATGTATTTCATGATTTCAGTTTGTTCTATCATCCCAGAGATGTGGTTGTGCCCAGCCTGGCTGTTATTAGAACATCAGATACGATTTTGTTGTAGACATTTTGCAAATAGATAGCATTGACATTTTCTAAAGAATTGGACGTTGCTGTGATGACGAAAGTGAGTTTGGTGATGTTGCGTGTTGGGAAAGCTAATGTCGGCTGACTGTGGCTTCCTGTAGGAGGCGCCAGTAGCATGGCCCAGAGTCCTTTGCGGCTTTTGACGACACAGACCCAGCAGATAGGCACTCCTCCCGTCATGTCCAACTCGGCCAACTCCTCCGTCACCAACTCCACACTAGGTCAGTGTGTGTGTGTCACAGTCTGGGTTTGTGTGTCATGGTGTGGGTATGTGTCACTGTGTGTTACAGTGTGGGTGGGTGTCTTTGTGTATGTCACTGTGTGTTATAGTGTGTGTGTCACAGTGTGGGTGTCACTGTGTTTGTATGTGTCACTGTGTGTTATAGTTTGGGTGTCACTGTGTGTGTATGTGTCAGTGTGTGTTATAGTGTTTGTGGGTGTCACAGTGTGGGTGTGGGTGTGTGTCACTATGTGTTGTAGTGTGGGTGGGTGTCTTTGTGTGTGTATGTCATTGTGTGTCACAGTGTGGGTGTCACAGTGTGGGTGTCACTGTGTGTTATAGTTTGGGTGTCACTGTGTGTGTATATGTGTCGCTGTGTGTAATGGTGTGTGTATGTGTCACAGTGTGAGGGAGTGTGCCCATATTAAACAAATAGCTGACAATACAAGGTGTGGTGGTGTGTGTTGTCATGATGACTCAAGGTGAGTGTGTTGTCGTCACGACTCGAGGTGTGTGTTGCCATGACGATTCAAGGTGTGTGTTGCCATGACGATTCAAGGTGTGGTGTGTGTTAAGACGACTCGAGGTGTGTTGTCATGATGACTGACGGTGTGTGTTTTCATGTTGTGTTGTCATGATGACTGATGGTGTGTGTTTTCATGTTGTGTTGTCATGACGACTGACGGTGCGTGTTGTCACCTTCAGGGTTCTCCCCGACAAGCACCCTGAGCTACACCACAGTCACCCCCAGTGTCTTCCCCCCCATCACTGCCAACCTTGGTCTGCAGAACGGCTTTGGCAACTCGGGTCTGGGGCAGCTCAACACCAGTGCTCCTGGCACCATCGGTGGGTGAAGGGGGGTTGTATCCCCTGTGTGTGTGTGTGTGTGCGTGTGCTGCCAGGCACAGCACTCAGTAAGCTGTACAGGGCAAACGTTTCGAATCAAGTGTTTTTTGTTTGTTTGAAGAGCAGAATCACTACATCCTCTGTGTGTGTGTGTACACAGCAAGGCACAGAAGTTGCTTTGCTATACAGGTCAAACAATTGACTTGGTATATTTTTGTTGTTTTAATTCTGATGTGATGGACTGAATCATCACATCCTCTGTGTGTGTGTGTGTGTTTGTACACAGCAAGACACAGCAGTGGCTAGGCAGCACAGTGCAAACATTTTGTTGCATATTATTTTTGTTGATTTCATGGAGGACTGAATCGTCACGTCTCATGTGTACACAGTCGCTCAGCTGCGCATGGCAGACATTTATTTATCATGTGATGTTACTGGTTTTGCTTGGATGTCAAAAGAGGAAGCTAAGGGATACAGAGGGGAGGTCAGCTTCTTCCGGGAGGTTATCAGCCATAGCTACTTTCGTTTTCTTTGCATAGGCGGGTATTAGTTTGCACAGGACAGGAATTGGACTCCAGAGTCTGCACTAGTGGGTCACGGTAAGTGTGTTAGATAAACGTAATTTTGGTGTCATATACTGTACCATGTCAAACTGATGCAAACTAGGCCTATGGTTTGCTCTGTTTGGCCAAATTTCGCGCGGCTAACAGTGAAAAGACGCCCCTCTTAGTCTGGCCCGCTCTTAGCCAATCAAACGCCTCTAACAGCTATAAGCGCTGAATCATCCCTTTGGCCAAGGCTCTCCACGCCATCTTGTCAGGTTTTCGCTCTGTCTCGTCTAACGCTTTTTTTGGCTATTAAGCGTTTTCATTTGGCCTTATTTTGTTGTATGCGGCTTGCATGTGTATTGTGCTTACATTCTGTGTACTCGTTTCGACTCGGCCCCCTCGATTTCTTCGTATTTTTCTACCTCTGAGTCGATCCTGTCTTTCCTTTCTCTGTTGGGGATCGTATTGTTCGCTGGGTGCTTACGCGCGGTACCATGCCTCGTTTGCCATCCTACGAAGGCAGGGATCATGATGCTGGCAGAGATACTCGCCAAGAGACTCTCCCAGGCCCGGAGCTCATGATTTCTCCCGATAGGGACCGCGGCGATGCGTCTGCAGACGCTGATCGCGGAGGGGACGCTCGTCCCGATAAAACGGTCATGAAGGGGACCGGGGGGTAAGGGATTCGAGCGTCACCTCCTGAAGTGTCCCAGCGCGAGGCGGGTGGAAGGGGGAGTAGCACGTCCTCTCTTGGTGGTGGGAACTCGCGGCTGGGTGCGGACTCCCAAGGGGAGGCCGCCCCCCGCCGTTACCCGGGTCCCCACACGGAGACGGCCCTCAGGGGCCCCAGTGCTATTTCCCCTCCTCCCTTCTCGGTCGACCCCCCTCCCCCACCTCCTCCTGGGGGAGAAAAACAGTTGGTTCCGGGGGGGGGGGACCTCCACTTAGCCCACCCCGGGCCAAGCCACCCCAGTCTCCCCACGGGAGGGGATTCTGGGCGCGTGGCAACCTGCTCTGCAGGTCTCCCCGCTATCCGGCCGGTCTCCCCTGCTGGGGGAGTCCCGCGCGTGTCAGGCGGTTCCGGGCAGTCAGACCGCCGGCCTTTCGGCCTGTCTGACACCCAAGTCGGACCTGACCTCCCTCCGACTTGGCCAGGCTTTTCCCTTCAACGAGGTCAAGGCACCAGTGACCCTTGGGGCTGGGGTCACGGGATGGCTGGTGCCCACGGGTGGTATCCCCCATTCTACCCGTACTGGGGTGCACCTATGGTGCATGCTGGGTTCCCGGGAGGACCAGGGACTAACCCCTGGTCCGCTCCCCACCGGACCCAACCCAGCACAGACCACAGAGTGACACACACAGCCCCGACAAGAGGGATTGACTCTTCGTTGGGCAGGTCGAGCTCCTCGACCAGTGTTAACACTACAGCCTCGAATAGGTCCTCTGTCAGCACGCAGGTGACCGCCACGGTCACTACGGCTTCCTTTTCAGGACCGACGGCAGCTGAGGGACCCCGCTCAGCCCGTGGGAGCCTGCTGGTCCCACCTACCCAGCCCTCAGTCCTAAAAGGAGATGAGTGGGTGTTCGTCCCCTCACAGCACTCGTGGGTCCCTCTGGCGTCCAGGGACGCTCTCTCTGAGAAGGTGTGGCACCCACCATCCCAAGCATGGTTGGACCTACGGTCCACACACTGCCCACCCTCTTCAGGTGTCAAGGACATAACAGAGGAGACCAGGGTCCCTGCTCGGGATCGCCCCAGCTCATCTCGCTGGGCTGACCACAGCCCACAGGACGCCCCCGTGGGTACATCCACTTGGGATGGCACCCAACAGGGGATGGACTGTGAACAAGAAGGACAGCCCCTGTCTTCGGATGAGGACGAACAAGCAGATGAGCACTCTTCGCCCCCATCCCAGTGCGACAAATGGAGCCCACGCCTCCCTAGGGACCAGCCTGAACCAAACTCGGACTTTGCCGAGCTCGAACTGACCCTCCCCAATAGGGTCACACATGCTGAATCAGTCCCTCAGGCAACTTTGTCACCCTTAACCCTCCTACGGTCAGGTGACTCTAACTCCAGAACCACAAGGCGACTCAGAGTGCCAGAAATGGCTCAGGAGTGGCTTAATAAGCCAGCCCGCACTGTCAGGGGTGCTGCTTCCATCCCTCCTCCAGGCAGGGAGTCACTCTCTGCCCCGGGCACTTTTGCCCCAGGCAAGTTCCTTAAAGATCCCTCCAAGGGAGGAGTGTGGTCCTGGTACACACAGGACCACCCTGCCTACAGGGAAGCAGAGCCCTCCGCGCAGGACAGGATGTTGGTCTCACAGCGCACCACCTTCCCCACCTCAGCTACTCTTCCCTTTAAGACATTTGCAGAGTGGGACAAACTGGCCCGCCGCTGCCTCCTCGAGGTGTCCACGGCTTATACCTTCTTTGACGCGTTCCTCCACAGAGCCAATGAGCTGTGGGAACGACGTCCAGTTCAGCAGGACACGGAGTCTCCTTCCTCTGGCCTGCCTGGCCTCTTCTCAGACCCGAGGTTAAACACTTTTGGCAATCGAGTAGCGTCTGGTCTCACGGCAGCTGCAGACGCAGCTACCAGCCTTCACTTCAATACGGTGCTAGCGCGGCGGGATGCTGTTCTCCGCCTCTCTAACATTCCAGTAGAGGAGAGGGCTGCTCTGCGGTCCATCCCAGCACAGCAGCACTCCCTCTTCGGCCAGTATGCGCCGCATTTTGTCAGCCACAGGGCAGAGACAAACCGGGAGGTGGCCTCATATTTAGCCCAATCCTCCCAGGGGCGCCAGGGTTCTATGCCTTTGAAGAGACCCGCCACCAGGGCTCCTCCATATACCTCGCCTCCTAAGCCAAAGCGGCGTGCTCAGAATCAGCGGCAGAGGAACAAACCACCTCATGGCCGTCCAAGCCGTCCGGCCATGCCCAAGGCCAGAAGGCAGCACCCCCAATGACTGGGCCCCGATTCAGCACCGCCAGTCGTTCAGCCCCTCCAAGTAGGAAACTTGTCCCGGCACGCGCATCAGTGGCGTGCTCTGGGACTCAACGACTGGATTGTGTCGGTGCTAGAGTCGGGGTACATGCTCCCTTGGGTGGGGGACCGCCCCCCTCTAAGATCCACTCCTCCTCCTTATGTGCCCAGCTCGATGGAGCAGGAGAGCGTCTTAGAGAAAGAGATATCGCACCTACTCCTCATAGGGGCGATATCTCAACTCTCGGACCCGGGCCCCGGTTTTTACGGCCGGTTGTTCGTGATTCCAAAAGTCTCCGGAGGGTGGAGACCAGTCCTGGACTTGTCCCCCCTCAACAGATTCCTCCCCAAGATGAAATTCAAGATGGACACACAGGCACAGATTCGGGAGACCATGCAACAGGGAGATTGGGCGACGTCCATCGATCTGAAAGATGCTTATTTCCATATCCTCATCCACCCGGCATCCCGCCGGTACCTGAGGTTCGTGTGGAGGGACAGAGTGTTCCAGTTCTCTGCCCTCCCATTTGGTCTGTCCCTTGCCCCTTTCCTGTTTACCAAGGTGGTGCGGGAATTGGTGTCAATCGTCCGGTCGGAGTCCATTCGGCTCTGTGTGTACCTGGACGACTGGCTTATTCTGGCCCAGTCACAGGCTCTGTGCCAGAGTCATACAGCCAGACTTCTAGACCTGTGCTCCCAACTGGGCTTCATCACGAACCAGGAGAAATGCGATCTGTCCCCGAGCCAGTCCTTCGACTTCTTAGGGATGAGATTCGACACGCGGTCCATGATAGTCTCTCCGACGCCAGATCGGTGGGACCGTCTGGCAGGCCTCCTCAACCACTTGCGCCATTCCTCCCAAGCAACGGCGCGGACACTTTCTTCCCTCCTGGGCATGATGGAGTCCATGGCACCTCTCATCCCTCTGGGCAGGGTTCTCAAGCGCCCTCTTCAGAGGGCACTCGGGCTACGGTGGTCCCAGAGCACTCAGCCATGGGATACCCGGATATGTCTGGGCGAGTGGTTCCTCGAGGTGACATCAGAGTGGTTAACCACCCCTCTTCTGACACAGGGGGTGCCCATAGCCCCACCTACTCTTCAGGTGGCACTATTCACAGACGCCTCCTCCATGGGCTGGGGAGCCCACATGGACTCACTCCAGGCAGCAGGGACTTGGTCCCCGGAGGAGCGCCTATGCCACATCAATGTTCTGGAACTGGAGGCAGTTCGCAGGGCTCTCCAGCACTTCATAGCGGAGGCCAAAGGCAAGACCATTCGCTTGTTCACGGACAACACAACAGTCACTTGTTACGTGAACAAAGGGGGCGGAGCGCACTCGGCAGACCTCTCTCTGCGGACCGAGGCTCTCCTCCGTTGGTGCCACAGCAGGGGCATTGCACTTTCAGCGAGACACATAGCAGGGAAAGACAACATTTTGGCAGATGCTCTCAGCAGGTCCAAGAGTGTCATACACACAGAGTGGACCCTGGACAAGGACACCCTGCAAGGAGTGTGGGAACAGTGGTTCCGGCCGATGGTGGACCTCTTTGCGACAAGGTTCAGCAAGAGACTTCCCACTTACGTCTCTCCAGTCGCCGACCCAGAAGCATGGGCAGTGGACGCTCTCTCTCTAGACTGGAGCAGTCTGATTGCCTACGCGTTTCCTCCCTTTCCAATCCTGTCCAAGGTGATACGGAAAGCCAGGTTGGAACGCCCGCAGATGATCCTCATTGCGCCGAAATGGCCAGCCCAGCCCTGGTTTCCGGTCCTTCAGTCCCTGACACATGTTCCACCACTGGAACTGGAAACCAAACCTCATCTGCTGAGGCAGCCTCGTTCGGGCATTCCTCACTCCAATCCTCAGATCCTCCACCTGCACGCGTGGCTGCTGTGCGGGCGGATCTGTCAGCATCACCATTGAAGTCTTCCACCCCTCGGTCAGCCTCTGTGTCCGCCGCGCTGACCAAGGGGGGTGCCTCCTCCGACCTCCTCTCCATAGTCTCCAAAGCCAGGAGGGAGGGAACAGAGACTTTGTATGACTTTCGATGGAAGAAATGGCTGAGTTGGTGTACAGCTCAGAACATTCCCCCTACTAACCCTACGAGCATGCAGCTGGCCAACTTTTTGGCTCACTGCTCCTCGGTTCTCAACCTGTCTGCTAGTTCTGTGAGAGGGTACAGGTCTATTTGTACCACTATCAAACAGCTAGGTGGTCCCGCTTTTGAAGCTGATTTCCTGCTCAGAGAAGTGGCTAGGGGCGCCTCTCTGAAGGAAGCTAGGAATCCCAGAAGAGTGCCCCTCTGGGACTTGTTCCTGGTGCTGGATTTCATTCGAAAACAGCCCTTTGAGCCATTGGGGACTATTCCTTTTGACCTGCTCACTCTCAAGACCACTTTCCTTCTGTTGCTGGCCACGGGCCGTCGTAGAAGTGAGATTCATGGTCTTAGTGGTCTGCCACAAGATCTAGCATTCCACAGAGATGGTTCCATCACTCTTCGTTTCCTTCCAGAGTTTCTGGCTAAGAACCAAGACCCCGAGGTCCCTTCCCCCTCTCTGAGGGTCAGACCTTTTTCGGATATTCTGGCACAAGATGATGAAGATAGGCATCTCTGCCCCGTTCGGTGCCTCAAATACTATTGCAATAGGTCTCGCCATAGGCGTTCTTCTCAGAGGCGCCTTCTCATCTCCCTCAATGAGAATTACAAGAAAGATATCGCTGCAGGCACCATTTCCCGCTGGGTTTCCCAAGTCATTCGTAGAGCCTACTCTCATGCACACAAGGATCTCAGCTGTCTTAATCCCAGAACACACGAAGTGCGGGCCATAGCTACTTCGGCTGCTTTCCAGCACTCGGTACCACTGCAGCATGTCTTGGAGGCAGCCTTCTGGCGGTCGGAGAATCCCTTCATCAACTTCTACCTCCGGGATTTCCGTATGACCAGGGCTGACGGTTCCAAGGGGATTTCCTTTGTCGCGGCTAACACTGCCGTCTCAGTTTCAAGGGCTCCCCATACGAACCAGTAGGCGTTGCCCTCCTCCATTTGCTTTAAATTCTGCATCAGTTTGACATGGTACAGTATATGACACCAAAAGGAGGAGTTTGTATTATACTCCATGTTTGGTGTTTACATATACTTACCATGTCAAACTCGAATGCCCGCCCGTCCGTCCCCGCGTCTCCGCCGTGGTTCTCATGGGGCATTTTCATTCATGGCCACGGAATGATTCAGCGCTTATAGCTGTTAGAGGCGTTTGATTGGCTAAGAGCGGGCCAGACTAAGAGGGGCGTCTTTTCACTGTTAGCCGCGCGAAATTTGGCCAAACAGAGCAAACCATAGGCCTAGTTTGCATCAGTTTGACATGGTAAGTATATGTAAACACCAAACATGGAGTATAATACAAACTCCTCCTTTTAGGGAAAAAATGTCCTTTTGCTTAGATACTACGTTTCTTTCCACATACAGACTATAGATAATACTGTGTTCCCTTTCAGGCCAGCGTCGCGAGTCATTTGAGGTGAAGCGACCTCAGCTGAACACAATGGGCAGTTACTATGGCAGCGCCCTGGGCAACATGGCGCCGTCCCCTGCAGGACCTGGCAGTATGGTGCCCTCTGGCCCCTCCATGACTCCGCCCCCCACCCTGTCAGGGTCGTCCTCTACCGTCTCCATCAGTGAGTCCTCTGTCTGTCTGTCTGTCGTGTGTGTCACACTGTGTGTCAGTATGATGCCCTCTGGCCCCTCCATGACTCCGCCCCCCACCCTGTCAGGGTTGTCAACTGTCTCCATCAGTGAGTCCTCTGTCGTGTGTGTCAGTGTATCCTTTGTGTCTGTCAGTCCTGTGTGTGTCTGTCATGGAGTCCTGTGTGTGTCTGACAGTCCTAGAGTGTGTGTGTCAGTGAGTTCTGTGTGTCATGGAGTCCTGTGTGTGTCTGTCATGGAGTCCTGTGTGTGTCTGATAGTCCTGGTGTGTTAATGTGTGTCAGTGAGTCCTGTTTGTGTCTGTCATGGAGTCCTGTTTGTGTCTGTCATGGAGTCCTGTGTGTGTCTGTCATGGAGTCCTGTGTGTGTCTGATAGTCCTGGTGTGTTAATGTGTGTCAGTGAGTCCTGTTTGTGTCTGTCATGGAGTCCTGTGTGTGTCTGATAGTCCTGGTGTGTTAATGTGTGTCAGTGAGTCCTGTTTGTGTCTGTCATGGAGTCCTGTTTGTGAGTCCTGGTGTATGTGTCAGTGAGTCCTGTTGTGTCTGTCATGGAGTCCTGTGTGTGTCTGATAGTCCTGGTGTGTTAATGTGTGTCAGTGAGTCCTGTTTGTGTCTGTCATGGAGTCCTGTGTGTGTCTGATAGTCCTGGTGTGTTAATGTGTGTCAGTGAGTCCTGTTTGTGTCTGTCATGGAGTCCTGTGTGTGTCTGACAGTCCTGGTGTGTTAATGTGTCAGTGAGTCCTGTTTGTGTCTGTCATGGAGTCATGTGTTTCTGTATGACAGTCCTTGTGTGTGAATGTGTCCATCGGTGAGTCCTGTGTTTGTGGCTTGACAGTGGGCATCGATAACAATTCTAAAACATTTGCTCTTGTTGAAAATGCTTTGAATACAAACTTCTATAAACTGACACGGAAAGATTCAGCGCTTATAGCTGTTAGAGGTGTTTGATTGGCTAAGAGCGGGCCAGACTAAGAGGGGCGTCTTTTCACTGTTAGCCGCGCGAAATTTGGCCAAACAGAGCAAACCATAGGCCTAGTTTGCATCAGTTTGACATGGTAAGTATATGTAAACACCAAACATGGAGTATAATACAAACTCCTCCTCTTGGTCTCTCACTCACACAAGATAACAGCATGGACATCTTAAAAGCAATTGGATATTCATGACAGCATGGTGATGGTGTGTGAGAGAGGTATGTGATGGTACACACAGCATGGTGATGGTGTGAGAGAGAGGTATGTGATGGTACACACAGTGACATGGTGATGGTGTGTGAGAGAGGTATGTGATGGTACACACAGCATGGTGATGGTGTGAGAGAGGTATGTGATGGTACACACAGTGACATGGTGATGGTGTGAGAGAGGTATGTGATGGTACACACAGTGACATGGTGATGGTGTGAGAGAGGTATGTGATGGTACACACAGCATGGTGATGGTGTGAGAGAGAGGTATGTGATGGTACACACAGTGACATGCATGGTGATGGTGTGAGAGAGGCATGTGATGGTACACACAGTGACATGGTGATGGTGTGAGAGAGGTATGTGATGGTACACACAGCATGGTGATGGTGTGAGAGAGAGGTATGTGATGGTACACACAGTGACATGGTGATGGTGTGAGAGAGGTATGTGATGGTACACACAGTGACATGGTGATGGTGTGAGAGAGGTATGTGATGGTACACACAGCATGGTGATGGTGTGAGAGAGGTATGTGATGGTACACACAGTGACATGGTGATGGTGTGAGAGAGGTATGTGATGGTACACACAGCATGGTGATGGTGTGAGAGAGGTATGTGATGGTACACACAGCATGGTGATGGTGTGAGAGAGAGGTATGTGATGGTACACACAGTGACATGGTGATGGTGTGAGAGAGGTGTGTGATGGTACACACAGTGACATGGTGATGGTGTGAGAGAGGTGTGTGATGGTACACACAGTGACATGGTGATGGTGTGAGAGAGGTATGTGATGGTACACACAGTGACATGGTGATGGTGTGAGAGAGAGGTATGTGATGGTACACACAGTGACATGGTGATGGTGTGAGAGAGAGGTATGTGATGGTACACACAGTGACATGGTGATGGTGTGAGAGAGAGGTATGTGATGGTACACACAGCATGGTGATGGTGTGAGAGAGAGGTATGTGATGGTACACACAGTGACATGGTGATGGTGTGAGAGAGAGGTATGTGATGGTACACACAGCATGGTGATGGTGTGAGAGAGAGGTATGTGATGGTACACACAGTGACATGGTGATGGTGTGAGAGGTATGTGATGGTACACACAGTGACATGGTGATGGTGTGTGAGAGAGGTATGTGATGGTACACACAGTGACATGGTGATGGTGTGAGAGAGGTATGTGATGGTACACACAGTGACATGGTGATGGTGTGTGAGAGAGGTATGTGATGGTACACACAGTGACATGGTGATGGTGTGTGAGAGAGGTATGTGATGGTACACACAGTGACATGGTGATGGTGTGTGAGAGAGGTATGTGATGGTACACACAGGACATGGTGATGGTGTGTGAGAGAGGTATGTGATGGTACACACAGTGACATGGTGATGGTGTGTGAGAGAGGTATGTGATGGTACACACAGTGACATGGTGATGGTGTGAGAGAGGTATGTGATGGTACACACAGTGACATGGTGATGGTGTGAGAGAGAGGTATGTGATGGTACACACAGGCATGGTGATGGTGTGAGAGAGAGGTATGTGATGGTACACACAGTGACATGGTGATGGTGTGAGAGAGGTATGTGATGGTACACACAGACATGGTGATGGTGAGAGAGAGGTATGTGATGGTACACACAGCATGGTGATGGTGTGAGAGAGGTATGTGATGGTACACACAGTGACATGGTGATGGTGTGAGAGAGGTATGTGATGGTACACACAGCATGGTGATGGTGTGAGAGAGGTATGTGATGGTACACACAGCATGGTGATGGTGTGAGAGAGGTATGTGATGGTACACACAGCGTGGTGATGGTGTGAGAGAGGTATGTGATGGTACACACAGTGTGGTGATGGTGTGAGAGAGGTATGTGATGGTACACACAGTGACATGGTGATGGTGTGAGAGAGAGGTATGTGATGGTACACACAGCATGGTGATGGTGTGAGAGAGGTATGTGATGGTACACACAGTGACATGGTGATGGTGAGAGAGAGATACGTGATGGTACACACAGTGACATGGCGATGGTGAGAGAGAGATATGTGATGGTACACACAGTGACATGGTGATGGTGAGAGAGAGATACGTGATGGTACACACAGTGACAGCCTCATGGTGTGAGAGGTACATGATGGTACACACAGTGACAGCCTCATGGTGTGAGAGGTACATGATGGTACACACAGTGACAGCCTCATGGTGTGAGAGAGGTACATGATGGTACACACAGTGACAGCCTCATGGTGTGTGTGTCCAGACGCCTGTGGCACAGGTCGGCCCTACTCAGCGGCACCAGGGGCAGAAGCCAAGTACCGCGGCAACCTGATCTCTCCCAACGGATTCTTCCCCCCGAACAGCATCTTCCCCACAAGAATGGCTCCTCGCAGGTAAACAGCCACTTCCTAGGAGAGGGGGGGGGGGGGGGGGTTGTCACCTGGGCTTGGGTTTGGTGAAATGTGTAAGCCCTGTTGAGGTTCAGTGTAGAAAGTTGAGCAAGCTGTGATCAGATTGAGTGTTGAGCAAGCTGTGATCAGATTGAGTGTTGAGCAATCTGTGATCATGCTCGGTACAGTTTAGTGAGGTCTGTTCATACATGTCGTACAATTCAGCCAGTTCTCATTGGGCATACACTGGTTCATTCAGGGGGGGGGGACAAGTGGAAGACAAAATGAAATGTTTGCATCAAAGTGTAGATCAGTACTCTGAGCAAGCTAGGAACAACGTGGAAATTTGTGAAAATGTCATGGAAAAGTTTTGGAAAAGTCGTGGAATTTTGAAATTGTAAACCAGTTTGGACCCAGTGTCATCTTTGTTCCATTTATTAGCATGTAGGTTTTACAGAGTGGGAGGAAAACCCCTAACTAATCATGTGTCATATAACACAACAAGAAAGGTGGTGGTGTTTGAATGGGTGTGTGGTTTTAGTGCATCTCTCAGCACAAGACGAAGAAAAGTAAGTGGAAGGTGTGTGTGTGTTCTAGTGCATCTCTCAGCACAAGAAGAAGAAAAGTAAGTGGAAGGTGTGTGTGTGTTCTAGTGCATCTCTCAGCACAAGAAGAAGAAAAGTAAGTGGAAGGTGTGTGTGTGTTCTAGTGCATCTCTCAGCACAAGAAGAAGAAAAGTAAGTGGAAGGTGTGTGTGTGTTCTAGTGCATCTCTCAGCACAAGACGAAGAAAAGTAAGTGGAAGGTGTGTGTGTGTTCTAGTGCATCTCTCAGCACAAGACGAAGAAAAGTAAGTGGAAGGTGTGTGTGTTCTAGTGCATCTCTCAGCACAAGACGAAGAAAAGTAAGTGGAAGGTGTGTGTGTGTGCTGGTGCATCTCTCAGCACAAGAAGAAGAAAAGTAAGTGGAAGGTGTGTGTGTGTTCTAGTGCATCTCTCAGCACAAGACGAAGAAAAGTAAGTGGAAGGTGTGTGTGTGTTCTAGTGCATCTCTCAGCACAAGACGAAGAAAAGTAAGTGGAAGGTGTGTGTGTGTTCTAGTGCATCTCTCAGCACAAGAAGAAGAAAAGTAAGTGGAAGGTGTGTGTGTTCTAGTGCATCTCTCAGCACAAGAAGAAGAAAAGTAAGTGGAAGGTGTGTGTGTGTTCTAGTGCATCTCTCAGCACAAGACGAAGAAAAGTAAGTGGAAGGTGTGTGTGTGTTCTAGTGCATCTCTCAGCACAAGACGAAGAAAAGTAAGTGGAAGGTGTGTGTGTGTTCTAGTGCATCTCTCAGCACAAGAAGAAGAAAAGTAAGTGGAAGGTGTGTGTGTGTTCTAGTGCATCTCTCAGCACAAGACGAAGAAAAGTAAGTGGAAGGTGTGTGTGTGTTCTAGTGCATCTCTCAGCACAAGACGAAGAAAAGTAAGTGGAAGGTGTGTGTGTGTTCTAGTGCATCTCTCAGCACAAGACGAAGAAAAGTAAGTGGAAGGTGTGTGTGTGTTCTAGTGCATCTCTCAGCACAAGAAGAAGAAAAGTAAGTGGAAGGTGTGTGTGTTCTAGTGCATCTCTCAGCACAAGAAGAAGAAAAGTAAGTGGAAGGTGTGTGTGTGTTCTAGTGCATCTCTCAGCACAAGACGAAGAAAAGTAAGTGGAAGGTGTGTGTGTGTTCTAGTGCATCTCTCAGCACAAGAAGAAGAAAAGTAAGTGGAAGGTGTGTGTGTGTTCTAGTGCATCTCTCAGCACAAGAAGAAGGAAAGCAAGTGGAAGGTGTGTGTGTGTTCTAGTGCATCTCTCAGCACAAGAAGAAAAGTAAGTGGAAGGTGTGTGTGTTCTAGTGCATCTCTCAGCACAAGAAGAAAAGTAAGTGGAAGGTGTGTGTGTTCTAGTGCATCTCTCAGCACAAGACGAAGAAAAGTAAGTGGAAGGTGTGTGTGTGTTCTAGTGCATCTCTCAGCACAAGAAGAAGAAAAGTAAGTGGAAGGTGTGTGTGTGTTCTAGTGCATCTCTCAGCACAAGAAGAAGAAAAGTAAGTGGAAGGTGTGTGTGTGTTCTAGTGCATCTCTCAGCACAAGAAGAAGAAAAGTAAGTGGAAGGTGTGTGTGTGTTCTAGTGCATCTCTCAGCACAAGACGAAGAAAAGTAAGTGGAAGGTGTGTGTGTGTTCTAGTGCATCTCTCAGCACAAGACGAAGAAAAGTAAGTGGAAGGTGTGTGTGTTCTAGTGCCAGCATGTCCAAAGAGGTGACGGGTCGCAGTCGGTTGCTGGAGGATTTCCGGAACAACCGCATCCCCAACCTGCAGCTGAAGGACCTGTTTCAGCACGTGGTGGAGTTCTCCCAGGACCAGCACGGGTCCAGGTGAGGGGGTTGGATCAGTGCAGTTAAAAACCTTAGTAGTCGTCGGGGACTATGCTGCCCAAATTCTAGGTGGTCCCAAAAACCAGAGATAGCCACACCCCAGGAGAAAGCCATGGTCTTCACAGAGATCAACTGTTGTTGTTGTTATCATTATCATTATTTGTGCCTTATTATTATCATTATTGTTTCCAGGTTCATTCAACAGAAACTGGAGCGAGCCACTCCACAGGAGAAAGCCATGGTCTTCACAGAGATCCTCAACTGTTGTTGTTGTTGTTATCATTATTATTTATTGTTGTTTCTTCCAGGTTATTGTTATTATCATTATTATATTGTTGTTGCCAGGTTCATTCAACAGAAACTGGAGTGAGCAACACCTCAGGAGAAAGCCATGGTCTTCACAGAGATCCTCAACTGTTGTTGTTGTTATTATCATTATTATATTGTTGTTGCCAGGTTCATTCAACAGAAACTGGAGTGAGCAACACCTCAGGAGAAAGCCATGGTCTTCACAGAGATCCTCAACTGTTGTTGTTGTTATTATCATTATTATATTGTTGTTGCCAAGTTCATTCAACAGAAACAGGAGCGTGCAACACCTCAGGAGAAAGCCATGGTCTTCACAGAGATCCTCAACTGTTGTTGTTACTATCATTATTATTGTTGTTTCTGCCAGGTTATTGTTATTATTATCATTATTATATTGTTATTGCCAGGTTCATCCAACAGAAACTGGAGCGAGCAACACCTCAGGAGAAAGCCATGGTCTTCACAGAGATCAACTGTTGTTATTATTATCATTATTATATTGTTGTTGTCAGGTTATTGTTATCATTATTATATTGTTGTTGCCAGGTTATTGTTATCATTATTATATTGTTGTTGCCAGGTTGTTGTTATCATTATTATATTGTTGTTGCCAGGTTGTTGTTGTTATCATTATTATATTGTTGTTGCCAGGTTCATCCAACAGAAACTGGAGCGAGCCACACCTCAGGAGAAAGCCATGGTCTTCACAGAGATCCTCAACTCGGCCTACAGCCTGATGACAGACGTCTTTGGGAACTACGTTATCCAGAAGTTCTTTGAGTATGGCACCCCGGAGCAGAAACAGACGTTAGCGCAGAGGGTCAGGGGTCATGTGTTGCCCTTGGCCTTGCAGATGTACGGCTGTCGTGTCATCCAGAAAGCACTGGAGTCCATTCCTGCTGAGATGCAGGTAGGAGGGGTGGTTTTCTGTGTCAGTGTGATTTGAATGTTTATACTGGAAACTTCTTGAAGCAGACCTGTGGAAAGAAAACCAGCTTTGTTAGGAATAAATACATTGAGATGCAGGTCTGTGTGGGGGTTGGGTTGTTTGTGGGGGTTTTTTGTTTGTTTTTGTTGTTTGAATATCTATGTATTTGTATTTCTTTTTATCACATCAGATTTCTCTGTGTGAAATTCGGGCTGCTCTCCCCAGGGAGAGTGCGTCGCTACACTACAGCACCACACCCTTTTTTTTTTTTTCCTGCGTGTAGTTTTGTTTTTCCTATCGAAGTGGATTTTTCTACAGAATTTGGCCAGGAACAACCCTTTTGTTGCCGTGGGTTCTTTTACGTGCGCTAAATGCATGCTGCACACGGGACCTCGGTTTATCGTCTCATCCGAATGACTAGCATCCAGACCACCACTCTCAAGGTCTAGTGGAGGGGGAGAAAATGTCGGCGGCTGAGCCGTGATTCGAACCAGTGCACTCAGATTCTCTCGCTTCCAAGGCGGACACGTTACCTCTAGGCCATCACTCCACAGATGTGTGATGAATATCTGTGTGGTTGTGTGATGAATATGGTTGTGTGGTGAATATCTATGTGGTTGTGTGATGAACGCCTATGTGATTGTGTGAATTAATGTCAATGTGATGTGTGTGACGAATATCTCTGGTTGTGTGGTGAATGTCTATGTGATTGTGTGATGAATATCAATGTGATGTGTGATGAATATCAATGTGATGTGTGATGAATATCAATGTGTTGTGTGATGAATGTCAGTGTGATGTGTGTGACGAATATCTCTGGTTGTGTGGTGAATGTCAATGTGTTGTGTGATGAATATCAATGTGTTGTGTGATGAATATCAGTGTGATGAATATCAATGTGTTGTGTGAATTAATGTCAATGTGATGTGTGTGACGAATATCTCTGGTTGTGTGGTGAATGTCTATGTGATTGTGTGATGAATATCAGTGTGATGTGTGATGAATATCAATGTGATGTGTGTGACGAATATCTCTGGTTGTGTGGTGAATGTCTGTGATTGTGTGATGAATATCAATGTGATGTGTGATGAATATCAATGTGTTGTGTACAAGTGGAGGTGGTGAAGGAGTTGGAGGGCCATGTACTATGATGTATGATGAATATCAATGTGATGTGTGTACAGGTGGAGGTGGTGATGAATATCAATGTGATGTGTGTACAGGTGGAGGTGGTGATGAATGTCAATGTGTGGTGTGTACAGGTGGAGGTGGTGATGAATGTCAATGTGATGTGTGTACAGGTGGAAGTGGTGATGAATGTCAATGTGTGGTGTGTACAGGTGGAGGTGGTGATGAATGTCAGTGTGATGTGTGGAGGTGGTGATGAATGTCAATGTGATGTGTGTACAGGTGGAGGTGGTGATGAATATCAATGTGATGTGTGTACAGGTGGAGGTGGTGATGAATATCAATGTGATGTGTGTACAGGTGGAGGTGGTGATGAATATAAATGTGATGTGTGTACAGGTGGAGGTGGTGATGAATATAAATGTGATGTATGTACAGGTGGAGGTGGTGATGAATATCAGTGTGATGTGTGTACAGGTGGAGGTGGTGATGAATGTCAGTGTGATGTGTGTACAGGTGGAGGTGGTGATGAATGTCAGTGTGATGTGTGTACAGGTGGAGGTGGTGATGA
Organism: Babylonia areolata; assembly: GCF_041734735.1. NCBI lineage: Eukaryota > Metazoa > Mollusca > Gastropoda > Neogastropoda > Buccinidae > Babylonia > Babylonia areolata. The sequence goes on from NC_134908.1 coordinate 1,055,053, forward strand.
ATGTCAATGTGTTGTGTGTACAGGTGGAGGTGGTGATGAATATCAGTGTGATGTGTGTACAGGTGGAGGTGGTGATGAATATTAATGTGATGTGTGTACAGGTGGAGGTGGTGATGAATATCAGTGTGATGTGTGTACAGGTGGAGGTGGTGATGAACATCAGTGTGATGTGTGTACAGGTGGAGGTGGTGATGAATGTCAATGTGATGTGTGTACAGGTGGAGGTGGTGATGAATGTCAGTGTGATGTGTGTACAGGTGGAGGTGGTGATGAATGTCAATGTGTTGTGTGTACAGGTGGAGGTGGTGATGAATGTCAATGTGTTGTGCGATAAATGTCAATGTGATGTGTGATGAATGTCAATGTGATGTGTGTACAGGTGGAGGTGGTGATGAATATCAATGTGATGTGTGTACAGGTGGAGGTGGTGATGAATGTCAATGTGATGTGTGTACAGGTGGAGGTGGTGATGAATGTCAGTGTGTTGTGTGTACAGGTGGAGGTGGTGATGAATATCAATGTGATGTGTGTACAGGTGGAGGTGGTGATGAATATCAATGTGATGTGTGTACAGGTGGAGGTGGTGATGAATATTAATGTGATGTTTGTACAGGTGGAGGTGGTGAAGGAGCTGGAGGGCCATGTACTGAAATGTGTCAAGGACCAGAACGGGAATCACGTCGTACAGAAGTGTATCGAGTGTGTCGACCCCGCCTTCCTCCAGTTCATCCTGGATGCCTTCAAGGGAAATGTGAGTCCTGTCTCCTCGCTCGCTCTCTCTCCTCGCTGGCTCTCTCTCTCCAGGTGGATTTGACCACACCAACATTTTTTTAGTTGGATCTACTTGGTGTACACATTGGGATGGTTGTGTAAGTGGGGGTGTTCAGAAAATGTCTACGTTATTATTGTTGTTATTATTGTTATATTTACATGGTGTTTTTTTTTGTGTGTGTGTGTTATGGTGGTTATTATTAGTCATGAAATGTTGTGGTATGATTATTATTGTTAAATGCCTTTGATATTATTATCATTATTATATTTGCATTCAAGTTACTATTAAATGCTGGCAGTATTATTATAAAAGTCAACAGCAGTAGTGATGTAACAGTAAACAGTTGTGCTGTATGATGGTGACTCAAACAGTAACCTTCCCCTCCCCTCCGCACCAGGCACTACATAAGTGTCCATGTAATAATGATAAAATGACAGTAGAATTACAATTAACAGGTGTGCTGTATGACGGTGACCATCAAACAATAACTGTCTCCACCAGGTGTTGACACTGTCGACAGTAGTACTATTATAGCAATAAACAGGTGTGCTGTATGACAGTGACCATCAAACAATAACCGTCTCCACCAGGTGTTGACACTGCTGACAGTAGTACTATTATAGCAATAAACAGGTGTGCTGTATGACCATCAAACAATAACCCTCTCCACCAGGTGTTGACACTGTCGACAGTAGTACTATTATAGCAATAAACAGGTGTGCTGTATGACAGTGACCATCAAACAATAACCCTGTCCACCAGGTGTTCACACTGTCGACAGTAGTACTATTACAGCAATAAACAGGTGTGTTGTATGACAGTGACCATCAAACAATAACCCTCTCCACCAGGTGTTCACACTGTCGACAGTAGTACTATTATAGCAATAAACAGGTGTGCTGTATGACAGTGACCATCAAACAATAACCCTCTCCACCAGGTGTTCACACTGTCGACAGTAGTACTATTATAGCAATAAACAGGTGTGCTGTATGACAGTGACCATCAAACAGTAACCCTGTCCCCCACCAGGTGTTCACACTGTCGACAGTAGTACTATTACAGCAATAAACAGGTGTGCTGTATGACAGTGACCATCAAACAATAACCCTCTCCCCCAGGTGTTGACACTGTCGACAGTAGTACTATTATAGCAATAAACAGGTGTGCTGTGTGACAGTGACCATCAAACAATAACCCTCTCCCCCAGGTGTTGACACTGTCGACAGTAGTACTATTATAGCAATAAACAGGTGTGCTGTGTGACAGTGACCATCAAACAATAACCCTCTCCACCAGGTGTTCACACTGTCGACAGTAGTACTATTACAGCAATAAACAGGTGTGCTGTATGACAGTGACCATCAAACAATAACCCTCTCCACCAGGTGTTGACACTGTCGACAGTAGTACTATTATAGCAATAAACAGGTGTGCTGTATGACAGTGACCATCAAACAATAACCCTCTCCCCCCACCAGGTGTTCACACTGTCGACAGTAGTACTATTATAGCAATAAACAGGTGTGCTGTATGACAGTGACCATCAAACAATAACCCTCTCCACCAGGTGTTCACACTGTCGACAGTAGTACTATTATAGCAATAAACAGGTGTGCTGTGTGACAGTGACCATCAAACAATAACCCTCTCCACCAGGTGTTCACACTGTCGACAGTAGTACTATTATAGCAATAAACAGGTGTGCTGTATGACAGTGACCATCAAACAATAACCCTCTCCACCAGGTGTTCACACTGTCGACAGTAGTACTATTATAGCAATAAACAGGTGTGCTGTATGACAGTGACCATCAAACAATAACCCTGTCCACCAGGTGTTCACACTGTCGACAGTAGTACTATTACAGCAATAAACAGGTGTGTTGTATGACAGTGACCATCAAACAATAACACTCTCCCCACACCAGGTGTTGACACTGTCGACAGTAGTACTATTATAGCAATAAACAGGTGTGCTGTATGACAGTGACCATCAAACAATAACCCTCTCCACCAAGTGTTGACACTGTTGACAGTAGTACTATTACAGCAATAAACAGGTGTGCTATATGACAGTGACCATCAAACAATAACCCTGTCCACCAGGTGTTGACACTGTCGACAGTAGTACCATTATAGCAATAAACGGGTGTGTTGTATGACAGTGACCATCAAACAATAACCCTCTCCACCAGGTGTTCACACTGCCGACAGTAGTACTATTATAGCAATAAACAGGTGTGCTGTATGACAGTGACCATCAAACAATAACTCTCTCCCCCCACCAGGTGTTCACACTGTCGACAGTGGTACTATTATAGCAATAAACAGGTGTGCTGTGTGACAGTGACCATCAAACAATAACACTCTCCCCCCACCAGGTGTTGACACTGTCGACAGTAGTACTATTATAGCAATAAACAGGTGTGCTGTATGACAGTGACCATCAAACAATAACTCTCTAGCCCAACCAGGTGTTGACACTGTCGACAGTAGTACTATTATAGCAATAAACAGGTGTGCTGTATGACAGTGACCATCAAACAGTAACCCTCTCCCCCAGGTGTTCACACTGTCGACAGTAGTACGATTATAGCAATAAACAGGTGTGCTGTATGACAGTGACCATCAAACAGTAACCCTGTCCCCCCACCAGGTGTTCACACTGTCGACAGTAGTACTATTATAGCAATAAACAGGTGTGCTGTATGACAGTGACCATCAAACAATAACACTCTCCCCCCACCAGGTGTTCACACTGTCGACAGTAGTACTATTATAGCAATAAACAGGTGTGCTGTATGACAGTGACCATCAAACAATAACCCTGTCCCCCACCAGGTGTTGACACTGTCGACAGTAGTACTATTATAGCAATAAACAGGTGTGCTGTATGACAGTGACCATCAAACAATAACCCTCTCCCACCAGGTGTTGACACTGTCGACAGTAGTACTATTATAGCAATAAACAGGTGTGCTGTATGACAGTGACCATCAAACAATAACCCTCTCCCCACCAGGTGTTCACACTGTCGACAGTAGTACTATTACAGCAATAAACAGGTGTGCTGTATGACCATCAAACAATAACCCTCTCCACCAGGTGTTGACACTGTCGACAGTAGTACTATTATAGCAATAAACAGGTGTGCTGTATGACAGTGACCATCAAACAATAACACTCTCCCCACACCAGGTGTTGACACTGTCGACAGTAGTACTATTATAGCAATAAACAGGTGTGCTGTATGACCATCAAACAATAACCCTCTCCACCAGGTGTTCACACTGTTGACAGTAGTACTATTACAGCAATAAACAGGTGTGCTGTATGACAGTGACAATAACCCTCTCCACCAGGTGTTGACAGTAGTACTATTACAGCAATAAACAGGTGTGCTGTATGACAGTGACCATCAAACAATAGCCCTCTCCCCCCACCAGGTGTTCACACAATAACCCTGTCCACCAGCTGTTCACACAATAACCCTGTCCCCCAGGTGTTCACACAATAACCCTCTCCACCAGCTGTTCACACAATAACCTTGTCCACCAGGTGTTCACACTGTCCACACACCCGTACGGCTGCCGGGTGATCCAGCGGATCCTGGAGCACTGCACGGTGGAGCAGACGACGAGCGTCCTGGCGGAGATGCACGAACAGACAGAGCGGCTGGTGCAGGACCAGTACGGTAACTACGTCATCCAGCACGTTCTGGAGCACGGCCGTCAGGAGGACAAGTCCAAGATTGTGGCCTGCATCCAGGGAAAGGTCCTCATCTACAGCCAGCACAAGTTTGCCAGGTGGGTCCCATGGTTTTTACGGGTCAGTGGTGTGGTGTGGGGGTAGGTTCACTGTTTTTCTCTGCACTGTAGTGTGGGAGATTGACTTCAGCTTACATTTTGGCCAGCAGCAAAGTGAGAGCTGTATTATCAGTGCAATGGAAGTCATTAACACCTAGGCTAACAGCAGAGTGAGAGCTGTATTATCAGTGCAATGGAAGTCATTAACACCTAGGCTAACAGCAAAGTGAGAGCTGTATTATCAGTGCAATGGAAGTCATTAACATCTAGGCTAACAGCAAAGTGAGAGCTGTATTATCAGTGCAATGGAAGTCATTAACACCTAGGCTAACAGCAGAGTGAGAGCTGTATTATCAGTGCAATGGAAGTCATTAACATCTAGGTTAACAGCAAAGTGAGAGCTGTATTATCAGTGCAATGGAAGTCATTAACACCTAGGCTAACAGCAAAGTGAGAGCTGTATTATCAGTGCAATGGAAGTCATTAACATCTAGGCTAACAGCAAAGTGAGAGCTGTATTATCAGTGCAGTGGAAGTCATTAACACCTAGGCTAACAGCAAAGTGAGAGCTGTATTATCAGTGCAGTGGAAGTCATTAACATCTAGGCTAACAGCAAAGTGAGAGCTGTATTATCAGTGCAGTGGAAGTCATTAACACCTAGGCCAGCAGCAAAGTGAGAGCTGTATTATCAGTGCAATGGAAGTCATTAACACCTAGGCTGCCTTTGACGAGATAACTCATCAGCGCAAGCATGTACGCTTCGCTGCCACAATGACGAGGTGACTTGTCATCGAAATATTCTGACTTTTCCATGGTTTGCATTAGTTTGTTGACAAAAATACTGGTAGCTTTAGCTTGGGGAATCTTTCTAGATTCTGTTCATAGCTGGAAACCCCATCTACGTCATGAGGCAGTCCTTTATTTGAACGTTTTGGTTGGATTACTGCCACAGTGTTTGCCTGGCTCCTCTATTCGTTCGCTCAACAAAATGTCAGACCCTGTGCTCAAGACATGCGATCGTGGTTGCACAAAACCAACCAAGATTGCTTTCTTTAGCTGATGCTCAGAAAGAATTTGATCTGTAAATTCGAAGAAGACGGTGATGAACTTTAGTAGGACGATCTGATAGAAAATAAAGGGAGCAATGAAGAGACTGGCCAAGATGTGACTATCAGTGAGTGATGCCGACTTTACAGCTATAGCTGCCTCCTCTGCTGTTCTGATAGTCATAGTCGGACATGACCGACTGACATACATACAGTGTGGGAACCGATCCACTGCACACACTGTTAGTTGACATTGAAAGCACTCTGTACAACGAAGTGACATGCCAAGTACTTGAGTCTCTATCTCTGTGGCTTCATAGGTGACTTTAGTCGACTTGACGGTTAACCACCATGGGCAAATGAATTGACATCAAGAATCATGTTGAATGGACTGTCACATTGTATCAAATCTTGACAACTGCAGCCAACTCAAACAGAATGTTCCTGCTTTTTTATTTTAAAGTAAGATAACAATATCAAAACATAAACCAAAAACATTTTTACTGCAGAAATTAGAGTTCGGAAAAAGAGGGCGCTAGTCGGGGATGCAAAGGGGAGGTAACCTACTACTGGAGGTTATCAGCCATAGCTACTTTCGTTTTTTCCACATAGGTGGATAGTAGTTTGCACAGGACAGGAATCGGGGGCCCCTGCCGGAGTCTGCACTAGCGGGTCACGGTTAGTATGTTAGTTAAATGTAATTTTAGGAAGAAAATTTCCTTTGTTTCATCTCTGCAGCAGACAGTTGATGACAAGGGCGTAAGCTGACACAGGGAATAGTTTTCTGGGTTCTGGATGCAATAGTTTGAAGAGATCTGGCCTTTGTCTTGGAGATTAAAAATGTTTGTGATGAAAACCTGTTTGACCGCTGGTTCTGATTGGATTGGATGGCGTGTCATTTTGACGATGTGTGTGTGTGTGTGTGCACTGATTGGATTGGTTGGCATGTGTCATTTTGACACTGTGGTGTGTATGTGAACACTGATTGGATTGGATGTGGTGTGTATGTGTACACTGATTGGATTGGTTGGCGTGCATCATTTTGACACTGGTGTGTGTATGTGAACACTGATTGGATTGGGTGTGGTGTGTATGTGTACACTGATTGGATTGGTTGTGTGTATGTGTACACTGATTGGATTGGGTGTGGTGTGTATGTGTACACTGATTGGATTGGTTGTGTGTATGTGTACACTGATTGGATTGGGTGTGGTGTGTATGTGAACACTGATTGGATTGGGTGTGGTGTGTATGTGTACACTGATTGGATTGGGTGTGGTGTGTATGTGTACACTGATTGGATTGGGTGTGGTGTGTATGTGTACACTGATTGGATTGGTTGTGGTGTGTGTCATTTTAACAGTGGTGTGTGTATGTGAACACTGATTGGATTGGATGTGGTGTGTATGTGTACACTGATTGGATTGGATGTGGTGTGTGTCATTTTAACAGTGGTGTGTGTATGTGAACACTGATTGGATTGGATGTGGTGTGTGTCATTTTAACAGTGGTGTGTGTATGTGTACACTGATTGGATTGGATGTGGTGTGTGTCATTTTAACAGTGGTGTGTGTATGTGAACACTGATTGGATTGGATGTGGTGTGTATGTGAACACTTGATAGAATTGGATGGCATGTCATTTTGACACTGGTATGTGTACACTGAATGGGATGGCATGTGTCATTTTGACACTTTGTTGTGTATGTGTACAATGATTGGATGGAATGCCATGTGTCATTTTGACACTGGTATGTGTACACTGGATGGTATGGCATGTGTCATTTTGACGCTGTGTTGTGTATGTGTGCAGTAATGTGGTGGAGAAATGCGTCACTCATTCCACGCGGCAGGAAAAGACCATACTGATCGATGAAATCCTCACACAGAATGAAGGGTAAGTGACTGCTGCTGGGCTGTGTTGCTTAGAGTGAATGAAGTGTGCATTATCCAGGTGATAGCTGTTTGTTGAATGAAGTGTTGATTATCCAGGTGATAGCTGTTTGTGAACACATATCTGCCCTCCGGTTTCCTTCGCTACACTCGGATGCTGTCATCATCAGAGGTTTGGGCTCAGCCACCTGACTGGTGTCGTAATTTGTCAGGGAAAAAACTCAGATTGGAAACATTGAAGTGGTGATTAGTTTTTATTATTATTTTTTTCCCCCCTTGAAGAAGATGCTGACGTGGTGATAGCCTTGAGATGGCCTTAGCGGTCAATGTGTCTCTAAGTACCCGATTTTATTGGAGCTCAGACTGCGGTTAAACATAAAATGAGATAAAGAGGGTGGGGAATTCAGTGAGATTGCCAAGGTAAACATTGAAACTAAAAAAAAAAGAAAGTGTGAAAAAATCTGCAACACCACACAACACACGTGGATTTTACACATGAAATTTTTGCAAGGGACAACTCTGGTTGCTGTGGGTTCTTTAACGTGCGCTACCAGTGCTTTGAAGCAGTTTTTGACAGCACTCGTTTGCTGTTGCAGTGAGAGTGCCAAGTTAAACATTGAAACCAAAAAAAGGTGCAAAAAATACTGCAACACCACACACGGGTGGATTTTACACATGAAATTTTGCCTGGGACAACTCCATGGATTTTACTATGACATTTTGCCAGGGACGACTCTGGTTGCCGATGGTTCTGTAACATGCGCTACCAGTGCCTAGAAGCTGTAACTGACAGCACTGATTGTTGGTTGCAGGCACCACAGCGCCCTGTACACGATGATGAAGGACCAGTTTGCCAACTACGTGGTGCAGAAGATGATCGATGTGGCCGAGGCCCCGCAGAGGAAGATGCTGATGTTCAAGATCCGGCCCCACATGTCCACGCTACGCAAGTACACCTACGGCAAGCACATCCTGGCCAAGCTGGAGAAGTTCTTCATGAAGACCTCCCCGGAGCTTCAGACCATGGGCATGCCGCCCAATGGGGCTCTCCAGTAGTCCTCGGGGCTCTCTGTGGGCGGACTTCCTGTCGGGGGTCATTGGCTGGGAAAGTCGTCATTGGCTGGTTTCAGAGTCCATGGAAAAGGTTTCATTGGCTTGTTTCAGACTCTGTTTCAGAGTCCATGGAAAGTCATTGGCTGGTGTTTTTCGGAGTCCATGGGGAAAGTGTCATTTGCTCTCTTCAGACTTTGTGGGAAAAGGTGTCGTTGGTTTTTACGGTTTTTTTTAGAAAGTGTTATCGCTCATGTGTTTTTAGTCTTTGCTGTGTAGATTCATATTAAAGGTTTTTGTGTACGGTTTTTTATTCAGTGTTTTTACTACTGTCACTTTGTGGTGACGAGGTGGGTAGTGTGTATTGTGTATGTTTGGCTGGGAGTTTGATTCGGGTTTGTTTTTTTTTTCATTTTCTCTTCAGTAACAAAACACAAATGTGTGTCAGTGTTTAGTCTGGTCAGGTATTTTTGATGATTGATGTTTTTTTTCTGTTCTAAAGTTAATGTGAAAGAGAGCGGTGTGTGGTGGGTAGGTGATGTGTGTCGTGTATTCCCCTTTAGTTATGCAAGAATGGTGGTTGGTGGGTAGGTGATGTGTGTCGTGTATCCCCCTCTAGTTATGCAAGTAGAGTTGATTAACCATGCCTTGAGCCAGCGTGAGGTTCCTGGCTTTAATCAAGCTTCCTTTCTAACTTGGAACAACCCCTCCTGGGTGTTTTTTGGAAAGTAGTTCACCGTCTTAACACTGCTCCTTCTGCCGTGATGATGACAAAGTTTGGTTTGATTGCGCGACGTTTTAATCCTGGTTTTAGTCGTGGTATTAAACTTGTGCTTTTATGTCGTGAGAGGTGACTGGAGAGATGGAGGCGGAGTGACTGTGTAGCGATGTGTTTGAATTATGAATTAAGTATCAGATTTGTTTCTATGATCAGCACAGCAGCATTTTGTTTTTTCCTTGTTTTTCTGTTCCTCCCAGGTTCTCTATAAGTTTGACTGGGTGTGTTTACTAGATGTTGTAATTATAGCTTTCTATAACCATTATGTGGGTTCTTCATTGTCCATTTTTTATGGTGTGTAGCTTGAGGTTGCGTGTTGTGTGGCTGTATCAAGATGAGCATTGAGGAAGCAGTGATCATTGGTTGTTTACAAGGGGCCATAGTGACGTGACATTTCGCCATGAACTTGTACATTATGGAGATAATACTGTTTGAGAATCGAGCCTCGTGAGGTTTTGTGTCACCAATGTGTATCATGTTTTGGATTACTGTGTACCTATGAAATCAGGAATGTACAGTTTATCTGATTTTTGCTGATGTTTTTGGCTTTCTGTGTGTGTGTTGGTCGTAATGTATTTTTCGAACCAGCCAGGAGGTTGGGGGAACTCTGTAGCCTGGTCAGCTGTTGCTTTGACGTTTTGGACTGCTGTCGTTGTCATGGTGATGTTTCTGCTTTCTTTTGATTGGCTGAAGTCACTGCTTCCATGGTGTTAGTTACAACACAGTTATCTTCATTGTCGTATTGTCTGGCTGTTGTGGGCACAGGCTTGTGGATGTTGCATCGCCCATGACGACTTGCCATTGCTCTGTTTGGGTGTCTGTGTTTCTGTTGTGGTACTGACCTTTGGAAGGTGAAGGGTGAAATGAACAGTTACAATGTATTTGAATCACGAATAAATAGCATCTATTTGAGTTGGAAATATCCAGCATCTAACTATTAGGATTTAACAGGATCAGTCTGATTGGGAAAGGTGTGCAATGTATGACAAGCAGCACCTGACATTTAGAATCAGCATCTGACGACAGGATCCGTCTGATTTAGAGATGCTGGGTGTTTGAAGACGCTACAACACAAATTACTCACATTGGGGTAAGGGTGGGTTGAGGGGGGTGTTGTAATGGGTTTTTTTATCGAGGTTAGCAGACAGTACCCTCACTGGTAGTGCTCTGGTTTTCTTGTCATGTGAATACGTGCAGACTGAACAAACCCTGTATCGTAATGGGTGAAAGGTTTGAATCTTCCTTACAGCTTTTGGCTGATTTTCTCTGAAGCGTCTGCCCCGTTTCTTTTGAATGCTGTTCTGTGTTTCTGTTGTTCGTCGGTGTTTGGGCTTTACACGACACTGACGTTTGCTGGTCTGTTGTCATCGTTTCTGTCAATCAGTTCTGACCACAAGTTGAGTGCATGATCATGTTGTCATTGATCAGTCAGAGACAAGTCGGGTTGGTGTTGTCAACATTGACGATAAATTGAATGCAGATCGTCACATTGTACCAACTTTGTATACACTACACTGCACACATTGAAAGGAAGGTTGAAGTGTAAGGAATTATGATGTAAGGAATTATGGAGTTAACGTTCAGTTTTTTGTTGTTTTTAATCATGTTTTTTCCTGTGGAAATACCTGTATATTCAAGTGAGCTTACCCACTAACAGTTGCTGCACATGGTGTTGATACTTGTGAAACCTGTACAGGTGTCTGATGATGGAAGCGTTGTGGCTTATTAACTAAAGTGTACAGATCAATGTGGTTTTTTTGTGTGGTATAGCTTTTTTGAGGTATCACTGCTGTCTCCCTGAGGGTGTATGTAGACTCTGTGCCTTTCTTCCTGCCCTGAGCCCTGGTCTAGGTGTACAGTAGTCGTCGGGCCTCACACCATGTATAGACACACTGGGGATGTGTGTGGGTGGGGGACAGTAAAACTAGGTCACGGGGGGGGGGTGGGGGGGGGGGGGGGGGGGGGCATTAGAACTAGGTCACTTAGGTGTTGGGGGCAGAAGAAGTAGGTCAGTGGTGTGGGTGCATGGGTGATACAACTAGGTGTATGGTGATAGAACAAGGTGCATGGGTCATAGAACTAGGTGTATGGTGGTACAACTAGGTGTATGGGTGATACAACTAGGTGTGTGGGTCATAGAACTAGGTGTGTGGGTCATATAGAATTAGGTGTGTGGGTGATAGAACTAGGTGTATGGTGATAGAACTAGGTGTGTGGGTGATAGAACTAGGTGTATGGTGATAGAACAAGGTGTGTGGGTCATAGAACTAGGTGTGTGGGTGATAGAACTAGGTGTATGGTGATAGAACAAGGTGTATGGGTGATAGAACTAGGTGTGTGGGTCATAGAACTAGGTGTACAGCTGTGCCCTATCCCTTTCCATTGTATAGCAAGCACCTCTGGGGGTCTGTATAGTTTGCCACTGTCTCTTGTCTTTGCTAACGTTTGGTGTCTGGATTGAATTGTCCCTGTTATTACATAAATGGTGGTGGGGTTTTTTGTTGTTGTTGTTTTTTTCTACATGTGTATGTTGTTTGTCTTAAGCATTTTCCTTGCCTGTAAAATTTGGTGTACACATTGATGTCTGGGTTTATTTTTGTGGCTGTGTACAAGACTTCGGTGTTTTACACTTGTGTGGTTGATCAGAATCATGGACAAGATGTGTAGCTTGTGTGGTTGATCAGAATCATGGACAAGATGTGTAGCTTGTGTGGTTGATCAGAATCATGGACAAGATGTGTAGCTTGTGTGGTTGATCAGAATCATGGACAAGATGTGTAGCTTGTGTGGTTGATCAGAATCATGGACAAGATGTGTAGCTTTGTTTTTCACAGGTTTAGTTGTTGTTTTTCTTTATCTCCCAAATGGATTAAATCTCAAGACAATAAATCATGTATTCAGTGTTGGTTCAGTGGGTTAATTATGTACTAACGCTCACATAGCATTTGCTTGCAACAAGAGTGACTTTGGTTTTGAATTTTCTCTCTCTCTCTCTCTCTCTCAGCTTGGCAAAATGGAATTGGTGCAAACAGTTGATAATCATTATTTTTCATGTCCAGGTTGATTACTTCTGTTCCTGTGGATGTGAAGAAATGATTTGTCAGTACTTCATGGATCAGTGGGTGTATTTTGGGTTGGGTTTTTTTTTGGTGTTTTTTTTCTGTCGGTAATGTTTTGTGTTGTTGTTGTTTTCTATCGTGTTGTTTTCTATCGGTAATGTTTTGTGTTGTTGTTTTCTGTCGGTAATGTTTTGTGTTGTTGTTGTTTTCTATCGGTAATGTTTTGTGTTGTTGTTGTTGTTTTCTGTCGGTAATGTTTTGTGTTGTTGTTGTTTTTTTCTATCGGTAATGTTTTGTGTTGTTGTTGTTTTTTTCTATCGGTAATGTTTTGTGTTGTTGTTGTTTTTTTCTATCGGTAATGTTTTGTGTTGTTGTTGTTTTTTTCTATCGGTAATGTTTTGTGGTGTTGTTGTTTTCTATCGGTAATGTTTTGTGTTGTTGTTGTTGTTTTCTGTCGGTAATGTTTTGTGTTGTTGTTTTTTTCTATCGGTAATGTTTTGTGTTGTTTTTTTCTGTCGGTAATGTTTTGTGTTGTTGTTGTTGTTTTCTGTCGGTAATGTTTTGTGTTGTTGTTTTTTACCCCCAGAGTTTATTATAAACTTACGGAAACCCTCACCATGGATTCTTCAAACTGTCGGGGGTTTGGGGTTTTTTGGCTCAGAAAGGGGAGAGAAGCAGAAAAGCATGTGGGTCGTCCCATCCCACCTCCCTCCCTCCCTCCCACTCTCTCTGGCCGTGAGCTGATCTCCAGGCTCATTGATGCATTCCTTGAAGTCAGTGTGTGTCCTGTGTGTGTGTGTGTGTTTCTCCTTCCTTCCCACCCCATCACGGACACTTTACACTTAGTTGTACAGACATCAGGAGGGTGGCAGCCACCCCACCTGTGTGTGTGTGTGTGTGTGTTGTCGTCGGTCTCCCTATCTGTAGTCTTGTAGATTTCAACCTTGACACAGAATGAACACTGCCTATGCAAAAACAGGTGCATACTTCCAAGCCCCCCCTGTCCTCTGTACATAACAATAACTGAACACTGGACATGATTTTTCTGATGATGACAATGACGTGACATGGTGGGGGTGGGGGGAGGGCACTGAACATTGTGTACAGCCATGATGTAAATAGAACGCGCCTACAGAAAAAGGTCCAACCAGCACACCGTTTATTCCAAAGCAAGGGGGGAGAAATCAGCATTGGGGTGGGGGGGAGGTTAGGGGGGTTACCGGCCAGTCCCCCCCTCCCCCTCCTTGAGGATGAGTTGAAGGGGGGAGGGGGAGTGTGGACACAGTGTACAGTAGTAACCTCAGTGAGGTCATGGTCTTTCTTTCCCTCCACCCTTACCTCCCCTTTCCTCTCTCCCGACCTGATTGTCAGGTGGTGTTCTTGTGTATCGGCCCCCCCCCCCCGCCCCCCCCCTCACCCCCTTCCCTTTGTGCAGGGCTGAGTTTCGTGAGCGATCTTTGTGGCGTTGAGTTTGCTCTTCATTAAGAAGGATCCCAAGTGTATGGAGTTCACGTTGCTTATCTCCAGGAATGTTCCCATGACTGTGGTGGAAGTTAGCATGGAGTTGGAGAAACATTGTTGATGCCAGGCAAACACAAGCAACGTTGTTGACGCAAAGCAACATTGTTAATGCTAGGCACACACAGCAACATTGTAACGCGAAGCAAACATAGCAACATTGTTAATGCTAGACATAAATAGCAGTGTTATTAATGTTAAACAAACATAGCGCTTGATGTTAATGCGAAGCAAACATAGCGCTGCAGAGATGGTTGCCGTGACTGCCTGGTGTGTTGTGTAATGTGCACCTGCACGTGCAACAAGTGGTGCCGTGTGTAGAGAGTAGAGTGGTGTCCTTGGCTCCTGTTTTTCACAGGGAAACTTCCTTTCCCTGCACTTGGAGAGAGGGGGAACGATTCGCCCGGTTCCATCCCCCACCCCTCCCCCTCCTCCCTCCCTCCCTCCCTCTCGCCAGAAGTTTGGATGGAAATGTTTGTTCTGAAATGCCTGACCACATTGTACATACTAATCCTTTCTTCTGTTTTTTTCTGTATCCCGATGGTTTTCTCATGATGTATTTTCATAGTTTTTCTTCTACTACTATTACTGCTACTACTGTTACATGTATTCCATTGGTAGAGCAGTCAAAAGCTGTCAGTTTTGGGGTGGATTTGAACCCAGGAGAAACCGGTCTGCCCCGTGCAGTAGCGGATTGTGGGGTTACCCCCGTGTGGAGTGTTGTGGTGGAATGGGGTATGGGGCGAAAGATGTCATACACTCTCCTGTCTCCTTAGTGTGTGTGTAGTGGTGCTGGGCTGAAATAATGACTGACGTCTGCTTCTTTGAACCTTCTTTATTTTTTTCCCAGCTGGGTAAAATGTGAATGGTGTTCATAGGGTTTCTTCTGTTGGGGGTTTTTTTGGGTTTTTTTTTTTTTTTTTTTTTTTAGTGGAAATTTGCTGTTGAGAGCCTTTGAAGGATGTCGGGTTAATTATCTATCAAAACAATGTCATTGCTTGTTCTCTCAAGACAGTGAAGTAGGATTTGGTCAGGATAACAAAGTTTGGTATCAAAACAGGGGAGGTAGAAAAGGAAGGAGAGAGTGTTGAATAGAACTGGTGGAGAGTTTATGGCATCTTGCGCTATGTTAAACCTGTGTGGGTTTCTGGCAACAGCCCTGTCACAATACAGCTCACTGCTGTTGTTATCACCATTACTTTGTTATTTTACTTTTTATTGAATAATACCTATGAAAGGTGTATTGATTGGAGTGTATCGACACTTGTTGCTGACCTGGGGAGTGTGTTTTTTGAGGAGGAATGTGCGTCGTTGGTTTTGCCCAGGCGGTTTTTTGGTGGAGGGTCATGTATTGTGGCGACACGTGGTGAGGGGACACGCTTGTTGTGCCCACCTGTGTGTATGTCTCGCTGATTTCACAAGAGACGGCAAGGGCTGTGGGTGTGTCACTGGGCCGTTTAGAGCTGGGGGGGGGGGGGGGGGGGGATGAATGGTTGCAATTTATTGAAGTGCAGGAAAAAAGACTGAAGAAAAATACAGTTAGGCGGAAAAATCTTTGCAGTATTTTTTAAATGCAAGAAAAATGATCGAAGAGCACTTTTGTGTTGGGGTAGGTAGAAGGACTTTGTTTTAATTCTAGCTATTATAAAGGAGGGTGTGTGTCAGAAGGACTTTGTTTTCATTGTAGCTGTTATAATAGAGGATGTGTATTGATTGAAAGGTAGGAGGAAAAGATTGATTTTTTGAAGGATTTTGTAATGTTGTCCTGACACCAGCAGTGCGGGGAAGACTGACTGCATCCAGATTGGTAGTGGCCCTGACAGCCCTTTGTGTCGCTGTGAAACGGTTATCTGTCTACAACATGTTTGCAATGTGTATCAGCCATGTAAACTTTGTATTGCTTTGCTTTGCTTGCTTTTCTGTAACCAGTAGCTTGGCCACAGTACTGGGCAGTGTGGCACAATACTGACCATTATTATTATTGTGTGTGTGTGTGCATGGGGTAGTTTTCTCTGTTGATGTCCTGGTACAAAATTCCCACCCCTAAACATAAATCTCCCTGTACCAGTCCGGGGGGGGGGGGGGGGGGGTAGTTTTGGAAGTGCTGTTGAGGTAACGCGCTCCGACTTCTGTGGGTCTCTGATGTCATGTTTTATCCTTTAGTTCTGCTTTTGTTTTCTGAAAATAGATGCAGGATTTGGTGTCGTGTTTTGATCAGTCAGAATAAAACCCACTGTCAGAATTCCCCAAAAGATAACCTAAATGCAAAAAGCTCTAAATATTTAGTTCTTATCACAGCTTTCGTTTTTGTAGTGTGGGTGGTATTGTTTTTTGTTGTTTTTATGGATACACATTGAGAATTAAGAGGGAACAAATCTGATACCTATACATACAGATATAAAGGGGTATGGGGTAAAACAAAATGTGTAAAGATTTGTATCTTTTTTATCTGAATACTGGAATGTCTGACCTGTATTAGAATGCTGGTTAATGGTGCCTGTGTAATTCATTGAATGTTTTTCCCGTACTGTGGATTTTGGGGGAACTCTGCACTTATTTTACAAATATATATAATATGTATAATTCTATCTCATATGCATGTACATCTGAATTAATTGTTCTGCTACAACGTTACGCCATGTACAGTGATTGGTAATGTTTTTGTTGTTCTCGCTCTTTGTCCTGTATGTGTGTAAAAGGGGTGTGGGAAAAAAATACCTTTTGCCTTTATCCGCTGTCTCTGAAACATCACTAACAACTTTAATGACAATCAGTTTGAGGCTCAATAAGGACAGGGCTTGCTTGAAAACTTTTCATTTGTAATCTGGTTTTTATTATCAGTCTGTGTTTTTAGCTTCCAGTGAACAAGTTGCAGAAAGGGGGAAATTTGTGACATTTCCACAGGGTTTGTTAATACTTAATTAGATTGATGTGTATATCGTTTGGGGGAAGTGTAATTATATCTTTTGGAGGTTAGGGGGGAAGTGTAATTATATCTTTTGGAGGTTAGTGGGGAGTGTAGTTATGTCTTTTGGAGGTTACAGAGGAAGTGGGGGGGGGGGGGGGTAGCTATATCTTTTGGATGTTAGGTGGGAGTGTACTTGTAACATCACATTTTCTGTACATTGTATGTAAGGATGTTTATTTTGGTTATTATTTAAATTGTTACTCGAGAGAGATGTGTTTTACAAAATTTGTTATTTTACAAAAGTTCCCAGTGTAAACAATAGAAAGTGTTGTCATTTATAAAGAAAACATGTACATTATTTCATTTATGGGTGTAGTTTTTTATGAGTCGCTCTGTACAACACCACATAAAGTCT
Organism: Babylonia areolata; assembly: GCF_041734735.1. NCBI lineage: Eukaryota > Metazoa > Mollusca > Gastropoda > Neogastropoda > Buccinidae > Babylonia > Babylonia areolata. Next base: position 1,072,300 of record NC_134908.1, read on the forward strand.
GTATGATGAACTCAGTTCTAGTCAGCCAGGAAAATCTGTCCACAAAATACCCATCACAATAAATAGTAAGAATACAGTGAATACATGTTGATATTTAAGTATGTCCATAGAGTTTGAAGAGCTAAAGTGTACTGAACACGGGCATTTGTTTATGGATATTATAATATTCTCAGCAGTGGGAGCACTAGTTAACTGTGGGTGGGTGTAAAGTTTGTGTAGGTTGTTGGCTTGTGTGTGACTTTTTTTTTTTTTTTTTTCTCTGAGAGATGTAGGTAGGTTGTATAGGTTTGCTTTGTTTTGATTGATCTCGGGCTGACCTTCACCGCCAGTTTATTCCCTGTTGGTGTGTGTTGTGGCCTGCTGTGTTAGTGGCGTTTGGTGTTGTGGTGTCAGCTGGCTAGCCAGAAAGTTGAGCCATTTCATGGACCTTCCATTCATCCATCACCACCCTTGTCCGTGGCACTGCGTGTGAGAGGGAAAAAAGTGTCCATAGAGTAAATATATGTCAGTGCACAGAGCTGTTTTGGGGCTTGTTGTGTCTGTTGTGTTACTGTAACATTTCATTCAGTGTTGGAACATAAATGTATCAAATCTCAAAAACAATCCATTCGAGTTTCTGTAAATTTGGTCTTCTTTTTTTTTATAATAATTTTTTTTATACTCCATTGTAAAGTTAGAATTGTACTTATGTAAAAAGAAAAGAAAACTGCAGTGATCTAAAAGAAAAAACAAACTACTGTGTACAGAAAGGAAAAAAGTGTAATAAATAATCATGATCAAATTTGTTGAAAGAGATATATATACTCCTTGTCGTTTTTGGTTTTTTGTTTTTATTTTTATTTTTTATTATTATTATCAGTGAACATGCATCATAAAGTGAAATCATCTGTGCAGAAAACTCGTGATAGTCATGGGCCCCCTCCCTCCTTGTACAGTCATCAACTCCAAACACAACATTGTATCGCAGAAAACCAGTCTAGGAGCTTCCTTTTAGTGCACAGACCACAAGGTTCCATTAGTGTTCTCACCCTCCCCCCCAAAGTGTAGCCTGTCTACGGATGTACATTTTGAATCACTAAGTTGTACAAATTCCTGCAGAATTGTGTACAAAGATATAGCATGGAGGATGGATCTGTCTGGGGAAAATAAACGTTGTCGTGGAAACGTGATGCTTCCGTGTACAGGGAGGAAATGCATCGTGTATAAAACTAAAGACGGTGGTGATCGTTGTCACCCCACCACTATCAGCTGTATACATCTTGTATAAAAATAAAGACAGTGGTGATCGTCGTCACCCCACCACTATCAGCTGTATAAATTGACCAACATCGCCATCCTCTTAACATCCGTTTTTTCCTGTGCTGTTAGAGTGTGGAGGGTATGTGTATAGATGGGAGGGCGTGTGTGTGTAAAGTTGGGTGGGAGTATGTGTATAGCTCAGTGTGTATGTTTGTATAGTTGTGTGAGAAAAGACGATGTGTGTGTATAGCTGGGTGTGTGCACAGTTTGTGTGTGTGTATGAAGATGTGTATAGTTTGTGTGTTTAGTGTGACAAGTTAGTGATAGACTGCTTGAATATGATGTGAATATATTCACGGTGAACAAAATTAAAGGCGGCATGTACAGAAGTGTAAATGAGGAGGTTGGGGGGTGGGGGGGGTTAGATAGTTGTGGATGTGCAATGTTTTTGAAATGTGTAAAGTGCAAGACTGAACGTGTAAATGTTGACAAAGTGTGTAAAGGTAGTAATAGATAAGATGTGCAGCGTTTAAAATGTGTAAAGTGCAAAACTGAATGTGTGAATGTTGACAGAGCCAGGTGTGTAAAGGTAGCAATAGATGGGCAGTGTTTGAAAATGTGTAAAGTGCGAGACTGAACATGCAAGTGTTGAGTGTAAGGTATGTGAATGAGCATGTGGGTGTTGATAGAGAAGAGTGTGAGTGGTGAGTTAGTGTTAAAGACCACCAGATTGTGTTGTTTCATACATATATATATATACACACAGCGCCATACCACAGTATTCTGTCATCGCCCCACACAAAAACTCATCTATCAAAAATTGTGCAGCAAACTTTTTATTGTGATGACACATAGACTCTGATATGAAATCGTATTATATCAGACTGGTATATAAAAATTTAAAAACTTATTGTATAGCGTGCATCCCTGCGCATTGTGAATAATTGTATTTTAAAGTGTCAAGAGTTCAGTTTTTTACCTCAGTGGATATCATGTTGGTCTAGGAGGCAAACGTCACTGTTGTATTAGTAAAACCGAAAGTGTACAAACAAAATATGACGATGACTGCCCCCTTTGCTATATTTGTAAAGATATTGGTCAATCTTGATCTGGTTTGTAATGATCTTCAAGGTAAATCATCATCGCTATCATCAAAGGTCCTTTGACTTTGTGAATTTTGTGCACACTTGACCCTGTTTCTGTTCCTTTTTTAATTTATTTACGAGTGATTCGACCATTCCTGAATTTTTTTTTTTTTCCAGAATTTTCCCCTTCATATTAAAGTTGACAACAAGGGAATGTATGATCAGTTTGAGGAGAAGATGGATTGAAAATTAAAATAGGAAAAAGTGCTTTTACCTTGGAATTGTTGAGGAAAGTACAGGATTTTTTTTAATTATTATTATTTAGTTCAGAATGCTTCCTTCCCCACGTTGTCTCTCAGTGGCGGTTGATTTCTGGCTGTGAATCACAAGATTTGTGAAACGTTTTCCAGACTTAGTTTTATTTTTGATGTTCAGGTGGTAGATTAGTAAAAAGGACGTTGGATGTTCTCTTTTTTTTGTTCTTTTTTTTTTTTTTTTTTTTTTTTTTAACCATACTTGTGCTTAATGAATGTGAACATTTTTTTCATCTTGAGCTTACGATAGCAGTACACGTTGAGTGTTGGGGGGCGGGGTGTGGGGTTTGAGTTAGCGCTGGACTTTCCGTGGAAGGAATCAGCAGACTGGAATGCTTTGTGCTTGTTTCTGTGCAGTGTGTTCACATTACACAATTTTTCTTTTCCTTTTTTTGTGTTGTGCTGGGAAAGTCACTGTTCATGGTTTTGACCTTTTTTTCCTTTCTTTTATTCTTATCCTTCTTCCTCTTTTTTTTCAGTTTCATAAAGGTGTACATGTATATAGTTTTAATTCTTTTTCTTTGTTTCTCTCTCCTGGTTTTTGAGGTGCCCCGTTGACTTGTGAACGCTGCCAAATATTTTTCAGTACTTTTCTTCCAATGGTCTTTTTTTTTCCCCCCCACTGTCAAGTTGGTTTTTTCATGGATTGGTTCAGAAGCTGTGGATACAGGAAGATACAAGTTGGTGGGAAAAAGGTTTCACATATGCTTTTAGAAAACCATTTTTCCATCACTGTTAGTCTTCGGGTCCATCAGAAAATTCTCAAGTTGATGGAATCATTGTCACAGTAGTAAGTGTTACTATTAATAAGCAGCACTGGATTTGTATTGAAATTTTCAGCCCAGTTTGAAGTCATTCAACAAACGTAAACTTTTGACTCCTGTAATTTTTCCTTGAGAGCTAGGATGCTGCTAAATCATGTGGTGCCTATTCAAAATGATGATGATGAGAAATGGGTTACCAGACTGCTACCATTGCTGTCTGCAGAAAAGTGAATATCTGGCAGAGTTTTTTTGCGGAGTTGTCTGGGACAGTTGTATCTGTTGTGAGAACAAATGCTCTTCAATCCATTGGCTTGGCAATACTTGTAGTCATTTATTTCTTCTTTCTGCATTTCTAGTTGTTGGATGAAATGGACTTGAATCGCTGTGAAGCACTTTGCTTTTCCTCTCAATATTGTAATACACTTCACACAAGGTGAGGATTTGCTGCCACAAGAGATACAGTTGTCCCAAGGCATTTTTTGTTTTCAGACCATTTTGTTTTCCCTCCAGCACGGCTAGCTTCATTGAGTGTGTGTATCTTCTTCCCCCTTCTACGGTTATTCCATGTAGCTTTTCTTTGTATTTTAGCTGTATATTTGGATATAAATGTATAAAATAAATGTTTTTCTAGTGAATAAAAAAAAAAATCATTATAAACAATCATGCTTGTGGGGTCTGTTTGAATGTTGAGATTTTAAGCATTGTAAATGATTGTGCATATTGTATGTGCGTGTGTATGATGAAAAAGTGTTGTACGAGTAATGTATTCACTGTGACAAAAAACATCACATCATTCCACTCTTGCCTGCATGCAAGCACACACACAAACGCTTGTCTCTCTCTCCCCAACACAGACACACACACTCAACAACCATGCGCTCACACACATAAAAATCCAGGACTTCCTAAGGCGCACACACATGCAGATCAATGTACAAGATGACAGAAACCAGAGATAACTGCTGACAAACTGGTTTACATTTTAATCATAACACTTTGACAACTGAATGTATCTTGGGACCCCACTCAAGGCTGCCCCACAAAATGCTGACATCAAAGATAGAGACGCGCTACACAAACGTTAGTCAGCTGTAAACCATACAACACAATGAAAATGGAATGGCTTTTGTGCTCCTTAAGTTACCAAGACTTCATTGCAAGACGGCTTGATGCAATCTGTCAACAGCTCAGATTAAAAATTTTGTCGAGATTCTCAATGGATACTAAAAAAGGACATTTTTTTGCACGCATCATTTCACTGTGTCAGAACTTTTAAAACGAAACAGATCAGATCACTCCCATTTCATGGTTGAATGATACAGATTACACTGGCGTGTAGCAAAGAGGGAGAAATTGTATGGCTGCATACAAACACGTGACAATGTTTTGCAGAATTTGGCATTTTGATTTTCTTCAAAGTTTCATTCAAGACAATACCAGACTGAAGTCAGGAACGCATTCACACCAGGGTGGAGTGAGGACAATCAGTACAGTGCTTTTCCTTAAGACACAGCACCATGCCCAAACTGGGCCTGGAACCCTGGTCACTGGTCAACACTGGATCACAAGCCTGACCGATTCCACAACAGCAACATACACGTACGTATCAAAAGTGTCTCCACTGCAAACCTGACAAGCCTTCTGATATTCTGACAACCTACAGACAACATGAAAGAGCTGAGGACGAAAAGGGCTCTTTATGGCTCATATCTTTATTGTTGTTATTAATATTATTATTATCAACTGCCAAACGAAAGTCGAAACATTCAGATCAACACTGCTGAGTAGTTCCTAGAGCTTCGGTTATTGATCAGTGAAACATCCTCACAGCTTGCAAACCTGATCATTTTGAAACCAAACAAAAAACATTCACATCAACTTACAGCTGATCTAGAACCACGATTGTTCTATACATCAAATGCAAACGAAAAAGCACAACCCAACATCTAAGACAGTATCAGTGTCAGTGAACAAACAAGAACCAAATGCCATCCCACATCCCAACTCTTGATCACAGTGAAATATCAGCTTTGTACATCACACACTTGTTCTGTGCTTGCTGGTCTTGGCTACAGACAGCGTGTATTCAATACATGAAGAAATAACCATTCACAAACCTGGTCTTGGCTACAGACAGCATGTATTCAATACATGAAATAACCATTCACAAACCTGGTCTTGGCTACAGACAGCATGTAATCAATACATGAAATAATAACCATTCACAAACCAGGTGTAACTGCAAGGATAAGGTGTATACAATAATTGATCTAGTCATGCAATTTCTACATGCAAGAAAGATGTACACATGTGGAACAGGATGAACTGAAAACACAAATTGCCTGGTGCAAGAGTTTGTTGACCTACAGTTGTTGTTTTTTTTGTTTTTTTTAACCTGGATTTCATTAACTTTTGTAATCCCAACAGTTGTTTTTTTCTGCTCAACAATTCTCTTTTGACCTTGCTTTGAAAACTAGGTACATTCCTCCATGAAGCTGACATTGTATTATTCTTTGTCAAAACATACTTCTCTGTGAGAAATGTGGGCTGATTCACTGAGAGAGAGCGTGTCAACACAGGTGAGCCACCATCCTTTTTTTCTGTTACTAGTGTCAGCAAGTGAATTTGTTTTCCTATCACAGTGGATTTTTCTACAGAAATTTGCCTCCCAGTAACAACCCTTTTGTGGCCACGCATTCTTTTACGTGCACTAAGTGCATGTTGAAGACGGGCCCTACGTTAATCAACACATCCTAACACCACGACTGGTAAGAATATCTGACAACAGATCACTGTCCTAAAACAAATGCACTGCTAAAAATGCAGTATCTCCACGCATTTCCCATGTGACAGAACACCTCACTCTCCTCAACTTCACAGACACAAAAGAAACTGTGGCAAACATAAAGCAACACATGGTTAAAAACCAGCTACTCTCGTAACTGAAAATCTCCCCATTCTTTTTATTCATACCTGTCTCACAGATCATAAAATCATTACAAGTGCTACAGATCATAAAATAATTCCAACCGAAGTGTCACAGACCATAAAAATCATTCCAACCCAACCCATCCCCCCTTCCCCCCAAAACCAGCCCAGTCCAGATCTGATAAATCCCCTAGTCCCCGGGTCGGTCCACTCAGCGTACAAGGGGTGTCTGCTTGAGCTGCAGGAGGATGGACCTCATGCGGCCCACGTCCTTGGTGTTCTTGGAGTTCTTGGGGTTGAATTCACAGAGCCGTGTGATCTTCTCCCAGGCCTGGCCCGGGACTTTCTCGTCACGATCCTTGATGAATGCCTCCTCTGCCGCTCTGAACAGCACAGCATGGAACAGTAATTATTATGCAGTTTTACTCTGTCCCTCTCATCACAACAAATAGTAATCACACACATTTTCCTCCGTCACTCGGAGCACAACACAGCACACAATCTGCAATAACGCACTTTTTTTTTGTTTGCGCCATTTCTGAAAAAACACCCAACCCATGGCCCTTTCAATAGCCGCTCTGAACACAACATGGAACACAGTCAATAATACCACACTTTTTGTTTTCGCCATTTAAAAAATAATACTAACAACCCATGGCCATCTGGACACAACACAACACAACATGGCACACAGTAAATAATAACGCACTTTTTTTCTTCGCCATTTGAAAAATGATACTACAATAACACACTTCTTTTTGGTCATTTAAAAAATGATACTTATAACCAACATGGCACATAGTGAATAATAACGCACTTTTTTTCTTCGCCATTTGATAAATGATACTACAATAATAATGCACTTCTTTTTGGCCATTTAAAAAATGATGCTAATAACCAATGGCCCTTTTCTTAGCTGCTCTGAACACAACACAACATGGAACACCGTAATTACACACTGTGCTGCTCTGACCACAACACAACATGGAACACCGTAATTACACACTGTGCTGCTCTGACCACAACATGGCAAACGTTTTCCTCCACCGCTCTCAACAACACAGCATGGAACATGGTAATTACACAGTTTTCCTCTCTGAGCACACCACAGCATGGATCACAGTAATTACACAGTTTTCCTCTCAGAGCACAACACAGCATGGAACACAGTAATTACACAGTTTTCCTCTCAGAGCACAACACAGCATGGAACACAGTAATTACACAGTTTTCCTCTCAGAGCACAACACAGCATGGAACATGGTGATTACACAGTTTTCCTCTCAGAGCACAACACAGCATGGAACACGGTAATTACACAGTTTTCCTCTCAGAGCACAACACAGCATGGAACATGGTGATTACACAGTTTTCCTCCTCTCAGAGCACAACACAGCATGGAACATGGTGATTACACAGTTTTCCTCCTCTCAGAGCACAACACAGCATGGAACATGGTAATTACACAGTTTTCCTCTCAGAGCACAACACAGAATGGAACACGGTAATCACAAAAAAATTTCCTATTGTATTTAACAATCTATTCTTATAGATAGATAGATTGATAGACAGACAGATAGATAGATAGATAGATAGATCACTAGATCAATAAATAAATAGAACAGATTTTCCTGTCGAGCTCTGACAAATGACATGTAATGCACACAGATGCCATGATAAAATAGCAACACAGTACGACTGACATTGGTCACTGGTACAAATGGAAACAAAGATTGGGACCAAACTTAAACAGTGACCCATTTTAACCAATACATGTTCGTCAAACTTCCTGATCAACACTGCAAATGTTTGTTTACACAGGCCTTGTTGATGCTAACACAGAAACACACACATACACACTGAAAGGAAGTGTCAACTTGTCAAACAGTTTTGCACTTTCCAATGCTTCATGTATCTACTCTGCAGTACTAATGCTCTCATCTATCTCAAGTTCTGTCACCCTTCACGCCCTCATCACAATGCCAGCCTGCTTTCCATTTTTCCCATCTCAACATATGTGCAGACCTGCCAGTGCCTGAACCCCCTTCATCAGTATACGCACGCAGAACATCAAATACGCACATTACAGATTCTGTAATCCATGTCAGCGTTTGGTGGATTATGGAAACAAGAACATACCCAGCATGCACACCCCCGAAAATGGAGTATGGCTGCCTACATGGCGGGGTAAATAAACAAAATGGTCATACATGTAAAATGCTAAATGTTACATGTTTGTCTGAGTGTGTATGTGTTTGTGCATGCCTGAAATCTGATTGAATGACACAGGAAACGAATGATGTGTGCCCAACGGCAGCTGTCAGTCGGCTCTACCCAGGTAGGCAGCCTGTTGTGTAAATGACCCCGTGTTTGTAAAGCACTTAGAGCTTGGTCTTGGACCGAGGATAGGCGCTATATAAGTATCCATATCAATCAAAAACCTGCATTTCTTTCTTCCTGCTTTTGTGGGCTGCAACTCTGACATTACAAGACTGAAGAGTGGGCTCCTTACACAAATGACCCTTCTACCGTTAAGACAGCCATACTATGTTTTTCGGGGGTGTGCATGCTGGGTATGTTCATGTTTCTAATACTTACTGAAGACTGACATGGATTACAGCACGCAAAACCAAACATTCACATAAGACCTCTCACAAGTCGTAGGTGCACAAAAGAAAGAAAAAAAAAGTGCCCAACAACTAAATCCAGAAACAGACTTGACAATATTCAGTGTACAAATGGTTTAACACCCCCACCCCCCTCCAAAAAAAAAAAAAAAAAAAAAAATATATATATATATATATATACACACAGCCTTTTAAAAAAGAAACACATTCATTTTACCAAACACCCGTGCAGTACTCTGAATGTTCTTCAACAAAAGACATCAAATCATGTTCGCCCCACACCATGGAAAATAATCCACATCTGCAAACAGCCCACCACCATTGACGATACTTCATACAAAATATTGGGGGTCAGCATGGTACCATTCCAAAGTAACAAAGCTAATTAAATCAATACGAACAAAACTGCCGAATATTCAGATTGAGAGAAGAACAATACCACAATATTCACTAACAAGTGCCACTTTACAAACACACATTCAATGAAGGTAATGTGAACAGATCTGTATCTATCATTAAAAAACAAACACTTTCACCAAGTTCACTGTGTGCAACAAAAATTAAACACAGATGAACTGAGGAAATATAACTTTTCTATAAATCTTGCTTTGTATTGTATTTAATCTATTGTACTGTCATAACACATTTCTCTGTGTGAAACTTGGCCTGCTTTCCACAGGGAGAGCATGTTGTCACACTGAGAGCGCCACCCTTTTTTCCCTTCTGTCTGCAATTCTATTTGTTTTCCTACTGAAGTGGATTTTTCAACAGAGTTTTGCCTGGGACAACCCTTTTGTTGCGATGAGTTCTTTTACGTACACTAAGTGCATGCTGCACACGGGACCTCAGTTTATCGTCTCATCTGAATGACTAGCGTCCAGACACTCTACTTCAGGTCTAGCGGAGGGGGCGAAAATACTGACGACAGTGGGATTCAAACCAGTGCACTCTGATTCTCTCGCTAGACGGGCGCAATAGCTGAGTGGTTAAAGCGTTGGACTGTCAATCTGTAATCCATGTCAGCGTTCGGTGGGTTATGGAAACAAGAACATACCCAGCATGCACACCCCCGAAAACGGAGTATGGCTGCCTACATGGCGGGGTAAAAACGGTCATACACATAAAAGCCCACTCGTGTACATACCAGTGAACGCAGAAGAAGAAAAGAAGAAGAATCTCTCGCTTCCTTGGCGGACACGTTACCTCTCAGCCAACACTCCAAATACTGGTCACACTGTGTGTGTGTGTGTGTGTGTGTGTGTGTGTGTGTGTGTGTTGTTGTTGTTGTTGTCTTCAGTTTAATGTCTTTCCACTTGAAGTGATATTAGATGTGTGTGTGTGTGTGTGTGTGTGTGTGAGATATAGTGTGATTGTGACTATGGGAGCACACAGTAAAAATAGAATAAATACAGTACTCAACAAAATCAAATATTCACTGATTAAAACACAACACAATCTGCACAGTCCACTATTCTCCTTGACGAAAATCAAACATCAGCCATATATTATATATCACCAACAGGGAAAAGTCTTTCAGAGAAACACAACATGTTTACATTATGTAACATTGACACAAGGGCACATGCAGTCATGCCAAAATCTCTCTCTCAATTTTTCTACCTTTCCTTTGTTCCATCTTGTCCTCATTCAACCAGTCCAAATTCGCCTATCTCTAAACCTGTGATCCCAGTTAACCTATTACCAGTTCCACTATGTACTCCATTGCTCTCTGTGTGTGCACGTGCACACGGCTGTGTGATTAAAACAAACACACACAAAATCATGGTATCTACAAATTGTGTGTGCGTGTGTGTGTGTCTGAGTCTGTGAAAGTGTTTGTGCTAGTGTGTCTGTCACTCTGTGTGACTTTTTATCCAGATTTAACCTTTCTACTACACTAGTCCACACACACACACACACACACACACTCACACACACGCACACAGCCATCTCGGTTGGTTGACAATAACTCCCCTATCTGTGGAAAATAAAGATATTAGGACTTGGAGTGCATGCATGTATATGAGAGAGAGAGAGAGAGAGAGTGAGAGAGTGTGTGTGTGTGTGTGTGTGTGTGTGTTGGATTTAATGTATGGGTATGTGCATGTGCATGAACGTGTGAGAATGTCTGTATATATGTACTGGATTTCTTGACCTATGTGTGTGAGTATGAGTATGTGTGAATGTAAGTCTCTGTGTGAGAGAGAGAGAGAGAGAGAAAGAGAGAGAGAGAGGGAGGGAGGGACGGAGGGAGAGACAGAGACAGAAAAGACCTGAGAACCACAGTGAACCAATGTCATGATTTACATCATTACCAATACAATATTACTGAGGCGAAAAAAGCTACAGGCAAATTAAACCAGGCATTCATAGCTTGATACAATGTTTCAATAAATGCCAGACTCTGCAGAAGGCAAATGAAACCAGGTGTTCACAGCTTGATACAATGCTTTCATAAAAGCCAGATTCCAACACTGTTTTCCACAAAGCTTACCCACTATTAAATAAAAAATAAATAAACAAACAAACAGATATATATATATATGTGAATAAATGTCTCAACCAAAGTAGCTACTGTGTTTCTGTTGTAAGAAAATCAATGTAAAAAATACACTAATCAACAACATAAAATTAAAAAAGACTGAAATGAAATAAACACAAGATGAAAGAAATTTCAAGAAATAAAGTAAAACAAAACTTTTTTTTTTTAAAAGGCCGAGTTGCATATACTCAGCTACATTAAGTGTTATGTGTATAAGCTGATACCTGTGGCTTAACAATTATTTTTTCCCTCAAACTGAAAGTGGAAAATCTGCTCTGAAAATAAAAAAGTGCTTCAAACTGAACACAATAAATATAGAAATGAAATAAGTGTCTGTATTTTGAAGCAATCTGTGTGTGTGTGTGTGTGTGTGTCACTCTGTGTGTGTGTGTGTGTGTGTGTGTGTGTGTGTGTGTGTGTGTGTGTGGTGTGGTGTGGTGTGGCATGGTGTGGCGTGGTATGTGTGTGTGTGTGTGTGTGTGTGTGTGTGTGTGTGTGTGTGTGTGTGTGTGTGTGTGTGTGTGTGTGCGCGCGTGGTGTGTGCACACACAGTGTGTGCGTGCGTGCAGATGAATGCGAAGAGACACTCAAACCATGAAAAGATGCATCCACAAGTTTGTAATTAAGCACATGTGTGCTCTCAAACATTAAAGTTAGTGTGAACGGCAGAATCAATGCCGACTTCATTGAAATTTCAGGTTCTTGTTCCAAACTTGAACGTAATGTATGAACCAGAACAACTCATTGACAATGGGAACAGAAGCAGCCAGAAATCAAAGCATACAACAATTAAATCATTATGCATCAGGTCATACACGATTCATAATTTTAAAAATCTATACTGAACACTTTGTACCAAAGTACTGATTTATCCTAAACACCTGGTTGCTTCCCTTGGACCCAGTACAGGCACGCTGAGTTTCACTTTCTCGATCGGTCATATTCTCACTTGGTGCTTTTTTACTTTTAGCTGGTTAGCTATAGACTCTGTGATGTTCACTGGTGTTTCAGGGGGTGAAGTAATTCTTTGATGATGATGTTTGTGTTGTGTGTATAAAGTACAGCTTCAACAATGATGATGATGTTTGTGTTGTGTGTATAAAGTACAGCTTCAACAATGATGATGTTTGTGTTGTGTGTATAAAGTACAGCTTCAACAATGATGATGATGTTTGTGTTGTGTGTATAAAGTACAGCTTCAACAATGATGATGTTTGTGTTGTGTGTATAAAGTACAGCTTCAACAATGATGATGTTTGTGTTGTGTGTATAAAGTATGGCTTCAACAATGACGATGATGTTTGTGTTGTGTGTATAAAGTATGGCTTCAACAATGATGATGTCTGTGTTGTGTGTATAAAGTACAGCTTCAACAATGATGATGTTTGTGTTGTGTGTATAAAGTACAGCTTCAACAATGATGATGTTTGTGTTGTGTGTATAAAGTACAGCTTCAACAATGACGATGATGTTTGTGTTGTGTGTATAAAGTACAGCTTCAACAATGACGATGATGTTTGTGTTGTGTGTATAAAGTACAGCTTCAACAATGATGATGTTTGTGTTGTGTGTATAAAGTACAGCTTCAACAATGACGATGATGTTTGTGTTGTGTGTATAAAGTACAGCTTCAACAATGATGATGTTTGTGTTGTGTGTATAAAGTACAGCTTCAACAATGATGATGTTTGTGTTGTGTGTATAAAGTACAGCTTCAACAATGATGATGTTTGTGTTGTGTGTATAAAGTACAGCTTCAACAATGACGATGATGTTTGTGTTGTGTGTATAAAGTACAGCTTCAACAATGATGATGATGTTTGTGTTGTGTGTATAAAGTACAGCTTCAACAATGATGATGATGTTTGTGTTGTGTGTATAAAGTACAGCTTCAACAATGATGATGATGTTTGTGTTGTGTGTATAAAGTACGGCTTCAACAATGATGATGTTTGTGTTGTGTGTATAAAGTACAGCTTCAACAATGATGATGTTTGTGTTGTGTGTATAAAGTACAGCTTCAACAATGATGATGATGTTTGTGTTGTGTGTATAAAGTACAGCTTCAACAATGATGATGTTTGTGTTGTGTGTATAAAGTACAGCTTCAACAATGATGATGTTTGTGTTGTGTGTATAAAGTACAGCTTCAACAATGATGATGATGTTTGTGTTGTGTGTATAAAGTACAGCTTCAACAATGACGATGATGTCTGTGTTGTGTGTATAAAGTACAGCTTCAACAATGATGATGTTTGTGTTGTGTGTATAAAGTACAGCTTCAACAATGATGATGTTTGTGTTGTGTGTATAAAGTACAGCTTCAACAATGATGATGATGTTTGTGTTGTGTGTATAAAGTACAGCTTCAACAATGATGATGATGTTTGTGTTGTGTGTATAAAGTACAGCTTCAACAATGATGATGATGTTTGTGTTGTGTGTATAAAGTACGGATTCAACAATGACAATGATGTTTGTGTTGTGTGTATAAAGTACAGCTTCAACAATGACGATGATGTTTGTGTTGTGTGTATAAAGTACAGCTTCAACAATGATGATGTTTGTGTTGTGTGTATAAAGTACAGCTTCAACAATGACGATGATGTTTGTGTTGTGTGTATAAAGTATGGCTTCAACAATGACGATGATGTCTGTGTTGTGTGTATAAAGTACGGATTCAACAATGACGATGATGTTTGTGTTGTGTGTATAAAGTACAGCTTCAACAATGACGATGATGTTTGTGTTGTGTGTATAAAGTACGGCTTCAACAATGACGATGATGTCTGTGTTGTGTGTATAAGTACAGCTTCAACAATGACTATGTTTGTGTCGTGTATATAAAGTATGGCTTCAACAATGACGATGATGTTTGTATTGTGTGTATAAAGTACAGCTTCAACAATGACGATGATGTTTGTGTTGTGTGTATAAAGTATGGCTTCAACAATGACGATGATGTTTGCGTTGTGTGTATAAAGTACGGCTTCAACAATGATGATGATGTTTGTGTTGTGTGTATAAAGTACAGCTTCAACAATGACGATGATGTTTGTGTTGTGTGTATAAAGTATGGCTTCAACAATGACGATGATGTCTGTGTTGTGTGTATAAAGTACAGCTTCAACAATGACGATGATGTCTGTGTTGTGTGTATAAAGTACAGCTTCAACAATGACGATGATGTCTGTGTTGTGTGTATAAAGTACGGTTTCAACAAAGCACTCAGCTGTTGTGTGGCTGGTTCAGTGCAGCTGCACTCTTGGGGTACAAAGTGTTGACATCTTTTTCTACAGCAACCCTGTTCATTATTGCCATGTACCATGGCGTACCTTTTGGAGTATAAAGTGTTAACACCTTTTTCTAAACCAACCCTGTTAATTAATGTGATGAACCATGGCGTACCTTTTGGAGTATAAAGCGTTGAAATCTTTTTCTAAAGCAACCCTGTTGATTAATGTCATGAACAATGACATAAAGCACCAAAAGAGTACAGAGTTTTAACCATTTTAGCATTCAGCTTAAAAAAAATAATAAAATAAAAAAAAAAGGTTTAGTGGACATATTTACATAAAACATTTAACCCTTTCACAACCAGCTTTCCCTGTGTAAAACTTATTCCCACAGCCAGCCACTTGTTTTAACCCAAGAGTTGGGCTTTACCCCACAGCTATCAAAACTCAATTTCTTCAGAAAGGCAAAGCAATGGCTGTCACTCAATCCTACAAAATAAAATGCCAGAAGTTTTCAGAACTCAGCTCCAGCATCAACAACACTGCCCCTTGAGTTACTCTTGGGAAGGTGAATTCGGCACTCTGACAGGCGCAATAGCCGAGTGGTTAAAGCATTGGACTGTCAATCTGAGGGTCCCAGGTTCGAATCACGGTGACGGCGCCTGGTGGGTAAAGGGTGGAGATTTTTACGATCTCCCAGGTCAACATATGTGCAGACCTGCTAGTGCCTGAACCCCCTTCGTGTGTATATGCAAGCAGAAGATCAAATACGCACGTTAAAGATCCTGTAATCCATGTCAGCGTTCAGTGGGTTATGGAAACAAGAACATACCCAGCATGCACACCCCCGAAAATGGGGTATGGCTGCCTACATGGTGGGTAAAAACGGTCATACACATAAAAGCCCACTCGTGTGCATACGAGTGAACGCAGAAGAAGAAGAAGAAGGCAAGTGAACGCAGAAGAAGAAGGCACTTAGCAAAGAACACACCTGGACTGAGGTGAGAGAGCTGTGTGAGTCGGCAGTGATGTTACACTGTTTTCAAATGGTTAGCAGAAAGAAAAGATCTGAGCACATCACTCCTCTTTTGCAACATCTCCACTGGCTCCCTATCTCACACCGAATAAAGTACATGATCAGCACTCTATGCTACAAATGTATTCACAAATCATCCCCTTCCTATCTCTGTGGCTGCCTTCACCTCTACACTCCATCTCACTCACTACGATCAGCTTCGGATCCACTCCACTTACGCATACCCAGATTCAAACTCTTGACTGTTGGCCGCCATTCTTTCTCTGTCTCTGGACCTTGCAATTGGAATGAACTTCCTCTTTCGCTTCGTCAAGTCTCCACACTCAGCTCTTTCAAGTCTGGCCTTAAAACCCACCTCTTCCCAAAATAGCCTCCCTTCCCTGCCTCTTCCTTGTCTTTAGTTTCTCCAGAAGTTATGCGTGCGTGAGAATGACTGGTGCGAAAGTGCTTAGATTTGTCTATGCACAAGATTCAGTGCTATATAAGTACCATTATTATTATTATTATTATCATTTTCTTTATTATATTCCTGTGTCTTAGTTATAATAGATGTACTGTGAAAGGTGCTTAGAGCCGCAGGGTATGCGCTATGCAAATGTACATCATCATTATCATTAAGCTTTAATCTATGCAAGCTGTCGCTGAGGTCGCTACCTGGTGACCTGTAGGTGAAAGGCAAGGTCACAACTAGACATCCGAAAAGTGCGGAGTTGATGAACTGGGAACAATCTGTATTCTTACTGCTCTTTCTACACCAGCAATGTCTTACAAGCCCGACCTACACGAACACTGTGGTGTAACAATGTGTTACACTAAAGGTACAGTGTATCACAGACCTACACCAGCAATGTCTTACAAGACAGACCAACACTTATACTGTGGTGTAACAATGTAATACACTGAAGTGTACACTGTATTACTGACCTAAACCAACAATGTCTTACAAGACAGACCTACACTTACACTGTGGTGTAACAATGTGTTACACAAAAGTTACAGTGTATTATAGACCTTCACCAACAACGTCTTACAAGACAGACCTACACTTACACTATGGTGTAACAATGTGTTACACAAAAGTTACAGTGTATTACAGACCTACACCAACAACGTCTTACAAAGGCAGACCTACATGAACAGTGTGGTGTAACAATGTCTTACACTAAATAGCAAAAAGACTACACCAACAACGTCTTACAACGGCAGACCTGCACTTACACTGTGGTGTAACAATGTCTTACAGTTACACTTAAGTTACAGAGTATCACAGAACTACACCAACAATGTCTTACAACGGCAGACCTACACTAACAGTGTGGTGTAACAATGTCCTTCACCTAAGTTACAGAGTATCATAGACCTCCACCAACAACACCTAACAACGGCAGACCTCCACAAACAGTCTCACAGCATACAGATCTGGAAATAACAGGGAACACCAAACACCACTGGGAACAAAAAAGAAAGGAAAAAACCCACTAGACGTACAGACAGACACCACGGCAACATCACCAAGACAACATACAAGGTTCTGCATATTACACTTGACAATGCATGGCATGCAAGAAAGAACAAATCACTGTTCCACTTGACTCAAGAGTTTTGCTGTGTACCTGTTCATCAAACTACAAACAGTCAGATGAACTTTAACAGTGTCAGTGAAATCAATTTGTGTGCAATTGTTTATGAAACTGGGCGACATGTACAGGTGTTTATGCAGGGAAAAAAGTGCAGGCTAACGAAGCTGTTCACAGGCTCCAAACTATTGAACAATTTTCATCAATTTGGTATTGTGATGTGTGATGTACAATGACTAGTGATGTGTGTGATGTGTTCACTGGCGCCCCACTATTAAACAAGTTTCATCAATTTGGTATTGTGAGGTGTGATGTATGATGACTGTAGTGATGTGTGTGATGTGTTCACAGGCTCCAAACTACTAACAATTTTCATCAATTTGGTATTGTGATGTGTGATGTACGATGACTGTAGTGATGTGTGTGATGTGTTCACAGGCTCCCACTATTAAACAAGTTTCATCAATTTGGTATTGTGATGTGTGATGTACGATGACTGTAGTGATGTGTGTGATGTGTTCACAGGCTCCCACTATTAAACATGTTTCATCAATTTGGTATTGTGATGTGTGATATACAATGACTGTAGTGATGTGTGTGATGTGTTCACAGGCTCCCAACTATTGAACAAGTTTCATCAATTTGGTATTGTGATGTGTGATGTACGATGACTGTAGTGATGTGTGTGATGTGTTCACAGGCTCCCAACTATTGAACAATTTTCATCAATTTGGTATTGTGATGTGTGATGTACAATGACTGTAGTGGTGTGTGTGATGTTTTTGAGTCTGAAATGAATCTGAGTGTCTGGTTGGACATCTGATGAACCAGAATGTAAATCCATGCTGGAGTGTTTGGTTGGATTTCTGATGAATTTAATTTAGTGTTAGGTTAGATGTCTGTTCACACCTATACATCTAATCAAATCTGATATGCACAAACAATGGTGCACATGTGTTGCTTCACTGAGTTGTACTTTGCACACCCCTACACTTGGGGCTGAGGCCTAAACATGAATAAACTATTCAGATCAAAAAATTAAAATACAGAAAAAAACGAGTGGGAAAATCATTTATTAAAAAAAAAAAAAGTATGGCTTTCCTCCTCATAATCGTCAAGATTTCTACCCCCCCCCCCTCCCCCACAGTCCCAAGAAGAACACATATGACTGAAGTCTTTTGGTAAACTGCGCACAACAAGGTAATCTCTGTACATTCAAGTTCACAACACCAACTTTTTTGTTTGAGCTGCTTATATATAGTTTTACCCTCTTTACAATGAACCATCTCTTTAACAACATGCTTTATGAATTGTTCAATGTCACTATTCAGACGTCTCACTGTTCTCACAAGCTGTGAGAGAAAAAAAAAAGCATATACAGTGTGTGTGTGTGTGTGTGTGTGTGTGTGTGTGTGTTTCTGCATACATGTGTATTTGTGTGCGTGTGCGAGTGTGCACATGTGTGTCTGTGTGTTGCATCTTTCATGAGTGTGAGAAGTGTGCACACGCATTTATACATTTGCACAGTCATAGAAGTCTTCATAAATGTGTTTTGAGAGTGCACCCATATCCACGTGCAAGTGTGTTTGAGAGTGTCATCAGCATACACACACCATAAAAATCCTATATCCAATCAACTCTTTTTACAACTCTCCCTCTCTCTCTACCCCATCTGTAATGAGCATGATCTGTTATGTCCATTGTGCAGGGTGTCAAAAAAAGATGAGGTACACTTTGTTCTCTGTTGTCCAAACAACTGAACTGTATCAAAGTAATTGTACTTTCATCCATCTTAAATATTACAGAGATCCTTGTTCTTGTCAAATTGAGTTTACTGGTGTCAAGCACAAAACCTGACATATCCAGAACCGGTCTTTGTTTTCCTTAAGATTTCAAAATCAGAGAATCAAGTTGCGTCATAGTCTTGTTTCCAACGTCTATAGGAAATTTTCTATCTAAAATTACGTTTAAATAACGGCAGGAATGTCAGACCCCTGCCAGAGTCTGCACTAGCTGGGTCACGGTTCAGTATGTGTAATTAAACTTATATTTGTCAGCAAATTCTGTTGTTGTTTTGTTCAAACACCCCTCCATGAGGGGCTATGGTCCGTATGAATAAACCATACATTCGTTCATTCGTTCTGTCTCCCATCCACAAAGCACTACTGCTATGACTGTCCCACACCACTGTTCCACAAGAACAAGGGGAAACTACTCTACACAACAAGATGACAAACGTACAGCCAAGAAGGGAAACCTCTTACCTTTCTTTCAAGAATTGTTCATTCTCTACCCTTCAATCAGCCAGAAAGAATAACAACCATTGTCAAATACGTATAGTCATAACTTTTTAGGGGTTGTACTCGCACAAAAAGGACGTGAATAACAACCACTGTCAAACAGAACAGTCATCACTTTTTAGGGGTTGAACTCGCACAAAATAGATTTGAATAACAACCACTGTCAAACAGAACAGTCATCACTTTTTAGGGGTTGAATTCGCACAAAATAGATTTGAATAACAACCACTGTCAAACAGAAACAGTCATCACTTTTGAGAATGTACTCAAACAAAAAGGACGTGAATAACAAACCATCGTCAAACACACACGAACATTTATCGTTTTAGGTTTTATTTGTTATACACACACACAAAAATGGATATGAATGCTCAAAATCTATGTCAGTTGCAAAGAAAGATATGACTGTGGCACCAACAATCCACGGTTAGTTTTGGACCGTGTCAACAGGTTCTTAAGTTTTCACTGATAAAACCATGACCATCAGAGCAACTAACACAGAAAGGCACTCATCAGTAGTCTCTTGGTCAGCATCAATGCGAAAAAAAACCCACAAAAAAACAATAATAATAAATAAATAAATAAAACAATTATAATGATTTAACAAAGTCAACAAAAACTTCCAAAACAAATAAAACCATGCAACAGACCGAACAGATCACAAGAGTTTGATCCGTAACTGATGACTATAATCTTTATTAACAATAACTGATCTATACTTATCTATGTGAAATCAGCTGATGTTCATCAGCAGAGTGTTTCAACATAGCACTCATCCTTGACTAAAGCATACTACTTCTGCTGACAAACAACCTATGACCGTAACAAAAAAATCAGATGGAACTAAACCAACTTCAGGTCCTTTATACGAAGTACCTTGTGCATCACACACACACCTTGTCCTTGCCCTGTGATACACAAGGCCACAGGGACACCCAAAACACACTGCATACATGTGCAAGCGTACATAAAATACCTGAGTGCATTCAAGTACTGTACATATATGAGCATGCATGTCTAACTGGACAGTGTTAGTCTTTACATGACACGAGTTTCGCATGGCTGCATCTGTATGCAGCAGTTGGAGAAAAGAGTGAGAGAGAGAGTGAGTTAAAATGAGGACATCCTAAAGTTTTCCATGTAAAATTGAGACAACTCGTAAAGTTTTCACTGTTAAAATTGGGAAATCCTTAACTTCTTCACTGTTAAAATGAGGAAATTCTAAATATTACTATTAAGATGAGGAAACCCTTAAATTCTCACTGTCAAAATGAGGAAACCTTAAATCTTCACAGTTGAAATGGGGAAACCCTTACGTTTTCACTGTTAAAATGAGGAAACCCTTAATTTTTCACTGATAAAATGGAGAAACCCCAAAACTTTCACTGTTAAATGGGTGAACCCCCAAAATTTATCACTTTTAAAATGAGGCAGTGGCAAATGATCCATTCCCATAGAGACTAGGGCGAAATATTTGTACTGTATTTGTATTTCTTTTTATCACACCAGATTTCTCTGCGTGAAATTCAGGCTGCTCTCCCTAGGGAGAGTGTGTCGCTACACTGCAGCGCCACCAATTATTTTTGTATTTTTTCCTGCGTGCAGTTTTATTTGTTTTTCCTATCAAAGTGGATTTTTCTACAGAATTTTGCCAGGAACAACCCTTTAGTTGCTGTGGGTTCTTTTACGTGAGCTAAGTGCATGCTGCACACAGGACCTCCGTTTATCGTCTCATCCGAATACTAGCGTCCAGACCAACACTCAAGGTCTAGTAGAGGGGGAGAAAATATCGGCAACTGAGCCATGATTTGAACCAGCGCGCTCAGATTCTCTCGCTTCCTAGGCGGACGCGTTACCTCTAGGCCATCACTCCACGTGGTCTATGTCCTCAAGAGACAGCTTCACTTGGAGGACAGATCACAGAGAGACAGACAGACAGAGACAGGGAGAGAAGGTACCTGTTGTTTTCCTTGGTTTTCTCCAGCTGCTCCAGGTGGTGTTTGTACCAGTCGTCCAGTTCCTTTTTGGCCTTCTGTCGCCACTCTTCCTTCATCTTCTCCTCTGCCTCGTCTGGAACACACACCTGTACATCACTACCTGCCTTGTCCCACCACCCCCCTCCCCACCCCCTCCTCCTTCATCTTCTCCTCTGCCTCATCTGGAACATGCACCTGTACGTCACTACCTGCTTTGTCCCCCACCCCCCCTCCCCACCCCCCTCCTCCTTCATCTTCTCCTCTGCCTCGTCTGGAACACACACCTGTACATCACTACCTGCCTCATCCCCCCCGCCCCCCTCCTCACATCCCCTTCTCCACCCCCTTCATTTTCTCCTCTGCCTCATCTGGAACACACGCCTGTATTTCACACACCTGTATATCACTTCCTGCTTCCTCCCTCCCCTCATGTACACAGATATCACTATCTTGAGTGAAAAAAAACCCAACAAAAACCGATGAACAAGAGTTCAAACCGGCCTCAACAACACTTCACACATGGAAAACTTTTACGTCATCAATTAGATTCGATAAAATAATAATAAAACCCTGATCAGAGTCAACATGTCAAAGAACAACAAAAATGCTGCAGAATACCATGAAGAGCTTTGTTAAAATTCATCAACTCAAAGTCAAGAAGGTTAAGCTGACACCATTCAAACAAAACAGGCCAAACAAGCAGACAGATGAACAGAGGAAAGAGTCACAGAGAGACTTCAGAACCTTTCTGCTCCAGTCTCTTGGTCTGCTCCTCCCTCCAGATACGGATTTTCTCTGGCTCCGCCCTCACTGTGTCCTGCTGGGAGATGGCAGTGTACATGTCTGATGGGCCGTTGGTCTGCAACACACACACACAACACACACAAAAATAAATAAAACTGATGATCAATCATATTTCTATTGACTGACTAATTGATATGAACACTTCTGTCAGCAGTCAATAATAAACTACCAACAATAACCAACATCCACAAGAAATCACATCATATCAGCACTTGTGATTTACACATTTAAGATTTATGGAACTTTTCAGTTTGAACAAATCTATGCACACAGTTATAATTATAATATGAAGAAGAAAAAAATATTTCAAATTACACTAAAAACCCAGGACTCATCACATGAGCAAGATAAAGCAAAAAGAAATATCTTACACAAAAATATAATTACCACGAGTAAATATTTCTATAACAACTACCCTATGCAAAAAATGTCCATGCTACATCCAGATATCAAGAACATCCGTATACCATCCATATAATTACAATAAAAATGAAACATCCACCCATACACAGACGAATACACTCACACAACACACAAACATTCTAATTTCTACACATATGCATGGAGAAAAATCAATCAAAAACTGTATGTTTTTATGAAGAGAGATAAGAAATTTCTTAGAATGAAAAACCTAAAACACAAACTTGTACATGTGCATCATCTTAGATCTATACAAAATAATTCACTGTGAAACACCTGGATAAACAGAAATTTGGACAGGGCAAAAAGAGGGGGGAGGTAGGGAGAGGCCACAGTCTTTATGCTGGAAAGACTGATTTTCAGAGCTTTTGTGAAGGCAGGTGCAGTTTATGACATATAAAAAAAAAGATAATTATATACTTCAGGAGCAGTGTAACAAAAGGCTCTTTCATCACAACTTCTAGTTCTAATTCTGGGGACAGACAGAAGAAAAGAGTTTGAGGAGAAGCACAGCTGTTTGGAAGGTGTGTACACAGACAGAAGGTCATGGCTGTAAGCAGGAGATAAACCAAAGAGAAAAAATTGCAACAGAGTGTGCAAGCTTATATAATATCTGTGCTTGGAAATGTTGGTATAAATTCAAATATTCTTCAAAGTTATTATCGATGTTGTATCGAGTCCGTGCTTACAGTTTCATTTATGTGCTGGTATGGAAGTTTGGGAGTGAGGAGTAAGCGTGTTTTGAACGATGTCATGAGTGTATGCAGTAAAATTGTGGGAGTGAAACAAGCTAGTATGCAAGAGCTGTATGAAAGTCGAGTGGTTAAAAAAAGCAGGCAGATAGCAACTGACGACACCCATATTTTAGCAAAGTATTATGAGCTATTGCCATCAGGACGACGCTACAGAACTTTTAAGTTGAAATCCAGAGCTCTGAAGACTTTTATTCCACGTTCAATCCACCTTTTAAATTCTTGAGAACTGTGTGTGTGTGTGCGCGCGCGCGCACTCTCATGTGAGACGTGTGAAAGTCCGTGCATGATAGGCTGTACCTTGTTCTAGTTGTGGTGTGTGTGTGTGTGTGTGTGTGTGTGTGTGTGTTTACTGAGCTTAAAACGTGACAATTGGTTATAATGAATGTGCAATATGTAGGAAGAATAATGTGCAATATGCAGGATGAATGTACAATGAATATGTCTAATGCTAACGTCCATATTCTAAATATATTTCTGTTTAATAATTACGATGTAATAATTAATTGCAATGTTTTTAAAAGCGAATATGTGAAATGCTTTTATTTGAGAACATATGTTTATTACTCTTGTTTGATCAAGTTATCCGCGTGTGTGGGGTGGGGTGGGGGGTGCAGTGCGGGGGGGGTGCTGATTATCTGGTTGTGGTTTTCCGCAATTCATCTTTATTCTTATCTTATCTGTCTATTATAATCAATGTGCAGTATAGTAGGCTATGTTTATAATTATATTCAAATAATGTTTCTTAATTCTTTCTGTTTTTACATTAAGAATACTAGTTATTACCTGCAGTGTGTGGATGTATGTATGAAACGATGAATGTGATTTTTTTTTTTTTTTTTTTTTTTTTTTTTTTTTAACATTTGTATCTTTGTAATATTTGTAGGGGCTGTTGTTGGCTTTTACAGTTATGGTCCCCATGTTGTTTACTTGTCTATGTTGTGATAATGCACCTGACCAAATTTCTCCAGTTGGAGATAATAAAGTTATTCTTATCTTATCTTAAGAGTGGTTGAACATGATCATGTCTTTTCGCTTGAAAGACGAGTGTTGCTGCAGAATTTTGTACCTTTAGAAGCTTAAAAAGAATGTACTGTGGATAGCAAGAACTCACCACCACACCAAGTACATACCACACAAAGTACAGACAGTGGGACAGAGCACACACACACACCACACACACATACAGTTCAGAGAGTGAAACAGAGCACAAACACCCTACAAAGCCATACAGTACACACTCCATAACCACCATCATCACCTGTTCCTGAGAGAAGGCAGCATTGCCCCCATCTCCAAACTGATCCATTGATCCTCCAGTGGGTTCCTGACCTCCACCAAAACCCCCATCTGTCACATTCAGGTTGAAAAGGAGAACCACCAGTCATTTTGTGAGAAAAATCATATTATGACTATGCATAGTAGAAATGGACATTTCCAAGTCAGCTCCATCGCCTTGTGCATTCAAAATTAATTTGATTACATCTATGATAACAGTTATTAACACTTCACACGAGGCCTTGGCGGTTTGAGTGCTCATTTTTATTAATTTAAGGTCAACTTACCAACACAACCAAAAAAACACACAAAACAATACCATCCTTAACATTTGTCACAACGACATTCCAACATGAAAGAGGCGTCGAAAGGAAGTTAAATATCAAATTCAAATGATTTCTGAAAAAAAGACGAACAAATGTGGGAGTGGGCGTTGACCGCAACAAAAGCAATGGTTTGAGAATTGTGCTACCGGTGATACTAGCTTTAGCCTGTTTAGGTGTTATTTGTGCAATTAAAAACAGGTTTCACCTTGATTTTGTGCTGCATCGGCAGATTCAAAATCCTCGAGACCAGCTAGCTCTGACTGCTCACGAGCCAAAAACTCAGCAGCAGGATCTTCTTCTGTGGTCTGGCCAGAAGCGAACGCGTCAAAGTCTGCCATGTTGAATTGTAATGTCGTCTGCCGGAAGTGCATAAAAATGAATAATTTCGAGCAAGCCATTTCATTGGCCAAGATGATAATAATATGTGATGCACTCTTAACATTAGTCTACTGGAATAAAACTAAAATATTTTTGTCAGTTAAAAAGGACAATTTGTTATAAGCATATCATTTAAATCTAATGACTAAAATCTGATGCATGCACTAACAATAAACATTTTTCATTCTTTAGATATATTTGGAACAAACTAAAGTAAAGATGCGAGCACATCACACACAAGCCAAACAAAACACAGCAGGCCAAGTTGGCGTTACATACTGGCAGAGAAACAAATGACCAAATTTCTATAAATACCTGTTGTCCTCATCGTGATCGAAGCATATCTGAACGTCGGCAATGGATCGAACACCCGAAGTACCACAAGAACCCAGAATCAGCACGAATAGATCGAAGTCTACGCGAGCTGTGCCCAGGAAAAAGATGCAAAGAACGAGGTCATTCACTGACGCTCTCAAAGAGAAATACTGCTCCCAAGAAGAGTGTCAGAGTGATTTTATCATCGATATTGTGATCCGAGGAAGGCCCAAGAACAATGGACCCACTTCTGCAGAACTTGCGCACCTCAGGAACGTTGTAAGTTTGATGAGGAATTCATCTGCCAAAGTGTGTGTGTTGTGTGTAACTTTGTTGTGTTTTTACTCGTGACCCCAGACGCGTGTGTGAGAAAGGGTGTGTCTATGCACAGTCGTTCCAGTTCGTCTGTGTTTACACCTGTGCACGCCCCGAGTGCATTTGTACATATTTGAGCGCTTGTATGTTGTACCTGTGTACGTACGTCTGTGTATGTGTCTATCAGTGTTCCAGAGAGACAGGCAGACTGATGTAAACACTGATATTTTGGACAAAGAACTGCCGTAAAACGGTTGCTCATGAACATGTTGCAAAAGACTAGAGAGAGACAGAAAGAAAATATGAAACCCACAGTATACTTTTTTGTGTCAAAGATTTCATCAAGAGGATGTTGTTTAAACTCCATGTTTTATATCCCAGCTTAAACACGGTCTTATAATGCATTCTACTTTAATTTTCGTATAAAAATAAAACCATCCATACAAACATATACATGACATTAATTTTGATTCCCAAAAAGTGAGGTTCAAAATAAAAATTTTGTTGTAGTTTTTGTTGATATACATTTTCATATTTCCTTCTTTTTTTTCTCTCGTAGCTCTTAAGAAGTGGTGGGACCCCTGTGTTCCATCAACCCATGACAGATTAATTAGTGTTGACTGTGACTGCTCACAGAAAGGAAAAAAAAGGTATTTTTGGACTATATTTCCAGTGAGAGGAATATTGTTACATGTCACAGAATCAACACTAATCAGAGCATCGAATGATCAGCACTAAAAGCTGACACATTTATGTGCACACACACACACACACACACACACACACACACACATACACACACACACATGCACGCACGCATGCACACAAGTACACACAGACACACATGCGCGCTTATGCGCACATACACTTTCATACGCACTCATGCACATGTGCATATGCATTATATAATTTATAAATAATGCGCACACTGTTATTAATCAAAGCACAGACAAGTGTGTGTGAGCATGTGTGTGTGAGTATGTAGGTATGTATGTATGTTTACAGATATAAGAAAATTATGATAATTTTAATACATACATATAATTTATATATTATCAGAATGATAATGGTGTTATAAACATGTTTTCCAGTCAGGTGTTCAATTTGATTAATTAGGTTATCAGTCAGATACCTTCTTCAGTGAATACATCATATAATAACAGACATGAAATGATTATGATATGTATCTATTATCTTACACAGATTGTGTGTGACAGAAAAAGTGGGGATTTCAGTCAGCCTATGTCATAGCTGATGCAAGCCTGAATAACATTACTTCACCCCCCCCCCCCCCCCCCAACCCAGATAAGAAAAAAAAAAGTTCCTGTTCTGATCTCACACACACACACATGTATGCTCATACTCTCTCTCTCTCTCTCTCTCTCTCTCTCTCTCTCTCTCTCTCTCTCTCATACACACACACACACACACACACACACACACACATTCACACACACACACACACACACACACACACACACACACACACACACACACACAGAGAACAGAGCTGGGTGAAGATCACACAGTGGGATTTGATCTGTCATTGGCAGAGTGCCAGAGATCAGTCACTAGCAGGGTACATAGTTTTGGAGTGCTGGGATTTAGGCAGGAGAGTGTGTCATGCTTTTGGTTGTGGTGTGTTTTTATATGTCATGCATAGGTGTTTGACAGTGGACTGAAAAAAAAGACACTCACAAGAAAAGTAGCACACACACACACACACACACACACACACACACACACACACACACACACACACACACACACACACACACACACACAAAGGGCTTCCCATTCTTTCTTTGTCTTCAGATTCATTCTCTGAGTCTGTCTCTGCATGTAGTTGTCTTTAATTGTGTCTCTCTTTGTGTGTCGCTCTTCTTTGTGTCAGTCTAATTGCCTCTCTGTGTCCCTGTCCCTCCGTCCCTTCTCCCCTCTCTTTGTCTTTCTTTCTCTTTGTATGAGTGTATCATTCTCTCTAGTGAGTCGTTTTATTAATAATAGATTATTCATTTTTATTCAGAATGTCATCTCATCCTTTTTTTTTATTCACTGTCATCAACATCTGTCAGCATTAATAACAATTATTGTTGTTGTTGTTATCAGTATTATGATTATATTTGTACATATAGTCTTGGACTTCTTTTTTTTTTAATAACTACGGTAGCTAAGTTAGCAGAGGGAAGCCAAAAGAGAGGTGGACAAATTGAGTAATGGTTTACAGTATGAATTAGCATGGGCAGAATTACCTGTGAGCATGCCCATGAGTCATACTGTGTTTTGTTTGAGGAGCTTAGAGTTGCTGGCCGGTTGACTGTGCCAACCAACATTGCTTATGATTATGTGTGTGTGTGTGTGTGTGTGTGTGTGTGTGTAAGCAGCTCTTTCTTTTTCTTTTTTCTTTTTTTTTTCTTTTCTTTTTTTTAACTTTGTACTGACATATATTGATTTTTTTAAAAAGTTTTTTCCCCCTTGTACACAAGGTTATATTTGACATTTCACGACATCAGTGTGATTCAACATTCACATAGCAAAACATTTGGTCCATCAATGATCATCAAAAAAAATCATTAATTTGTTGAGATACAAGGGTTATTTTTCAATATGATAATACTTATAATAGTAATAATAAGATGAAGAACAATAACAAATAATAAAGAACAAGATAAACAAGATACCAAATGTCACATCATGGCATGTATTCATGTTGACATAGCTTCAAGGAGCACCAGTTTTTTGTTGTTTGTTGTTGTTGTTGTTTGAATTTGATTTTTCAAAATAAGATTAATGAAAAGAAAAAAAGTCTATTAATATCTTGTTATAAATATTTCATTTTGTTTTTATTGATATATTTGAAATCCTAACTGTATTGTGTTGTGTGTGTGTGTGTGTGTGTGTGTGTGTGTGTGTAGTGTGTATGTGTGTGTAGGGGGAGGGATGTATACAAGGATACACATGTATGTCATTATGTGTCTGTCTGTCTGTCTGTCAGTGTAATACTAATAGACAGCTTTTCCCCTGTGTGGCAGTCAGCTGCATATGGACAGTTGGCTGACCTACATATAGTTTTGAGGGAAACAGCATGGAGAGAACATAAAATCTTTATGACTTGTAATCTCTCTCTAGACATACCTCTGCTGACGTCAGCATGAATACATGTATACTGTGTCACATGTGGTGAACCTTCTATTGAAAGGGTTGGAAAGGTAAATGATGACTTTATTACCTACTTACAATCTTACATGGATTCTGCTTACTGTGTTTTATTGCATTTTCCACCTTTTAAACCTAACCTTTATCATGTTTTTGTGTACGCTGGACGTGGCCGTGGGCTGAGAGAACTGTGTTGCGTGAGTGAGGAGCCTGTGGATGAACAATTAATTTCCAGTGGAATGAATGAATAAAGATAGTGAGGAGCCTGTGGATGAACAATTAATGTCCAGTGGAATGAATGAATAAAGATGAACTGTATCATTTTGTGTCATAGGATGCAGTACTCACTCACTCCCAGTTTATTTGAGTTGGGTCAGGTGAAGATAGCAAAACATTTGTAATAAATAAACAACTGTTTATACTGAAATAAGTGCATTTCAAAGGGGGAAAGTATATATATATATATTATGCATTTGAAAGATAGTTTTATGACAAAAGTGGAGGGAGAGAGAGAGTTCTGACAGATCTTTCTTCTTCATATTCTTATTTTCATCATTGCCATCACCATCATTACTCATTAGTTTCTTCTTCCTTATATTCTTTGCTTCCTCCTCTTCCTCCTCACCTTCTTCTCCTCCTCCACCCCCTCCTCCTCCCCCTCCTCCTCCTCCCCCTCCCCTCCTCCTCCCCCTCCTCCTCCTCCCCCCTCCTCCTCCCCCTCCTCCATCTGTCCCTCTTTGTCTTCCTCCTTTCTACTCCTCCATCTGTCCCTTTTCATGTTCATCTTCATTCTTTCACTTCTCTGTCTTCCTTCTCTTCAGCCTTGTCTTGATATTTATAGGGTTTCACATTCAGTTGTCGATGCCAACTGACTTCAGGTGCTGAGTAACAGTCGTGTGTCCACTGGAGGATTGCCTGACAGTGGTCTCCCCTCGCTGTGCCCCAATGTCACTGACCTTGACCTCTCGTCCAACCTTCTGGAGAGCTGGGCAGAGTTGCTGCCCTTGCTGTCGCAGTTACCGCACCTGAAGTTCCTGAACCTAAGTCGTAACCACATCACGCGCCACAAGGTTTGTCAGTCTTCATTTGTGGTCGCCTTGAGTTTTGTGGAAGTTTTGTTGTTGAGATCTTGTTTTGTGAAAAACATGGTGTGCAAAGCATGTGCATGCATGCATGCAAACACCTATGTGGAAAAACAACACACATGCATGCACGCATGTGAGCACTCACACACACATACACACACACACATGCGTGCACACACACATACACAATCTACCCCTCTTTTCAAAAGAGCTTCTCCCGCACCTCCCCTTTTTTTTTTATCCATAGTTTCTCAGCCATCTGTGTACATGCATAAACTTCAAAGTTTTGTATACCATCCCTTTATTTCACAGTTATAAAATGCATGCATATCAAAGTTGAATTGGAAAGTGCTTTCATTTGTTGGCACTGCCACACAAGATTCAACACAATATGAATACATTTGTTTCTACAACAGCCACGGGCGCAATAGCCGAGTGGTTAAAGTGTTGGACTTTCAGTCTGAGGGTCCCGGGTTCGAATCATGGTGACGGCGCCTGGTGGGTAAAGGGTGGAGATTTTTACGATCTCCCAGGTCAACATATGTGCAGACCTGCTAGTGCCTGAACCCCCTTCGTGTGTATATGCAAGCAGAAGATCAAATACGCACGTTAAAGATCCTGTAATCCATGTCAGCGTTCGGTGGGTTATGGAAACAAGAACATACCCAGCATGCACACCCCCGAAAACGGAGTATGGCTGCCTACATGGCAGGGTAAAAACGGTCATACACGTAAAAGCCCACTCGTGTGCATACGAGTGAACGCAGAAGAAGAAGAAGAAGTTTCTCCATCAGCACACCGTTTACAGGTGAATCACTCTGCCTCCTCCTCCTCTAAGAGTCTGGGGGTTTCCAATTTGTATTTGTATTTGTATTTCTTTTTATCACAACAGATTTCTCTGTGTGAAATTCGGGCTGCTCTCCCCAGAGAGAGCGCGTCACTACACTACAGCACCACCCTTTTTCTTTTTGTGTTTTTTTCTGTGTGCACTTTTATTTGCTTTTCCTATCAAAGTGGATTTTTCTACAGAATTTTGCCAGGAACAACCCTTTTGTTGCTGTGGGTTCTTTTACGTGAGCTAAGTGACCTCGGTTTATCGTCTCATCCGAATGACTAGTGTCCAGACCACCACTCAAGGTCTGGTGGAGGGGAAGAAAATCCTGGCGACTCTGCCGTGATTCGAACCAGAGCACTCGGATTCTCTCGCTTCCCAGGCGGACGCGTTACCTCTAGGCCATCACTCCACATCAGTCTGCTCAAGAGCAGCATTCTTCTTCTTCATCTTCTTTTTCATTGTCATCATCATCATCATCATCATCATCTTTATCTTCTTCATCTTCGTCATCTTATTCTTATTCTTCTTATTATTAGCACTATGATGATTACCATTATTGTTTATGTATTATGTTAAGGAAATGTTGATGGTGATGATCATGATGACTGTTATGATGATGACAGCAGCCGCAACAGTAATGACAACAGTGATGACTGTAACAACGATGACAGCTTCTGCAACAACGAGAATGTTGACAGTGATGACAATTATGATGACAATGACCACAACAATGATGATGATGACTGTTAAGATAATGACGATAGCAACAGTGATGATTATGATGATCATGAAAATGACGATGATGACTATTATGACAACAGTGACCACAACAGTGATAAGGATAGCAACAATGATGATGATGATGATGATGACTATTATGACAGCGACAACAACCACAACAGTGATGATGCTGATGCCGATGACAGTGATGATAATGACAATGACGATGATGATGATGATGACTATTATGACAGCGACAACAACCACAACAGTAATGACGATTATGCCGATGACAGTGATGATAATGACAGTGACGATGATGATGACTATTATGACAGTGACAACAACCACAACAGTGACGATGCTGATGCCAATGACAGTGATGATAATGACAGTGACGATGATGACGCTGATGAGCAGGAGGAGCTGTGGCGATGGAGCACCCCCCTGCCCAAGGTGGAGAACATGGTGCTGAACTCCACGGGGGTTCCCCTCAGAGAGGTGCTGGCCCTGGCTCGCCTCATGCCTGCCCTCAGAGAGCTGCACATCTGCTGTAACTGTGAGTCATGTCATGATGATAGTGTACATTGTATAGCCCTCAGAGAGCTGCATATCTGCTGTAACTGTGAGTCGTGTCATGATGATGTAACTGTGAGTCATGATAGTGTACATTGTAAATGCTTATGCCGGGCACAATAGCCGAGTGGTTAAAGCGTTGGACTTTCAGTCTGAGGGTTCAGGGTTCGAATCTCAGTAACGGTGCCTGGTGGGTAAAGGGTAGAGATTTTTCTGATCTTCCAGGTCAAAATATGCGCAGGCCTGCTTATGCCAGAACCCTCTTCCTGTGTATACGCAAGCAGAAGATCAAATATGCACATTAATGATCCTGTAATCCATGTCAGCATTCGGTGGGTTATGGAAACAAGAACATACCCAGCATGCACACCCCCGAAAACGGGGTATGGCTGCCTACATGGCGGGGTAAAAACGGTCATACATGTAAAATCTCACTCGTTTACATACAAGTGAATGTGGGAGTTGCAGCCGTCAAATGAAGAAGAAGAGAAAGCGAATGCTTATACACACAGAGGGAGTGTAGGCAGTAGCAGATCTGAACATTTGCTGACTTGGGAGATGAAAAAAAACCCCAACCCTTAACCCACCAGGCTAAAGGCAGCATGGAACTCATGTGTTCACTGACATACCCTGCACATCCACAGCAGTTAAGGGGTTAAAATTGCAGTCACCTTAACGTCAGATCCCCCACACTGTATGCAACAGTCTGTTTGTTTCACGACACAACATCTTGCAGTTCCCTCTCTCTCTCTCTCTCCCTCTCTTTTATTTTATTAATTTTATTTTATTTTTAAAAAACATTTTTTTCTTTTCTTTTTAAAAAAATTTATTTTTTTTATTTTTTTATTTTTTTTTCTCAAGGCCTGACTCCACGTCTTGGGTTATGCTGCTGGTCAGGCATCTGCTTGGCACATGTGGTGTAGCGTATATGGATTTGTCCGAACGCAGTGACGCCTCCTTGAGCTACTGATACTGATACTGATACTCTCCCTCTCTCTCTCTTTCTGTTTTTTCTTTTGTTGTCTCACATGGCTTCTTCTCAAGCAAAGTTGTAATGACCTTGACAGATTACCGTGACCTTGGCAGTGTGGAGGTGGCCATTAAAGATGGCGCCTTGTCCAAGCTGGAGTGTCTGAGACTCAACGAAAACATCATCACAAGGTATTGTTGTGATTCATTACAGTTGGTTTTCTTTTCATATTAAAAGAAATGACAAAATACTGACAGCAGTTTGCTCTGGTATAGCTGTCAGCATTAATAATAATGGTATTTATATAGCGCTGAATCTTGTGCAGAGACAAATCAAAGCGCTTTCACACCAGTCATTCACACGCATGCATAACTCTAAAACTGTAGAAACTAAAGACAAGGAAGGGCAGGCAAGGGAGGCTATTTTGGGAAGAGGTGGATTTTAACGCCAGACTGGAAAGAGCTGAGAGTGGAGACTTGACGAAGCGAAAGAGGAAGTTCATTCCAATGGCAAGGTCCAGAGACAGAGAAGGAACGGCGGCCAACAGTCGAGTGTTTGAATCTGTTAGTGTTAGTGACGTTTGTCGGTAGTGCCGGTCCAGGGGATCTGTTAGTGTTAGTGACGTTTGTCGGTAGTGCCGGTCCAGGGGATCTGTTAGTGTTAGTGACGTTTGTCGGTAGTGCCGGTCCAGGGGATCTGTTAGTGTTAGTGACGTTTGTCTGTAGTGCTGGTCCAGGGGATCTGTTAGTGTTAGTGACGTTTGTCGGTAGTGCCGGTCCAGGGGATCTGTTAGTGTTAGTGACGTTTGTCGGTAGTGCCGGTCCAGGGGATGTGTTAGTGTTAGTGACGTTTGTCGGTAGTGCCGGTCCAGGGGATGTGTTAGTGTTAGTGACGTTTGTCGGTAGTGCCGGTCCAGGGGATGTGTTAGTGACGTTTGTCGGTAGTGCCGGTCCAGGGGATGTGTTAGTGACGTTTGTCGGTAGTGCCGGTCCAGGGGATGTGTTAGTGTTAGTGACGTTTGTCTGTAGTGCCGGTCCAGGGGATCTGTTAGTGTTAGTGACGTTTGTCTGTAGTGCTGGTCCAGGGGATGTGTTAGTGTTAGTGACGTTTGTCGGTAGTGCTGGTCCAGGGGATCTGTTAGTGTTAGTGACTTTTGTCGGTAGTGCTGGTCCAGGGGATGTGTTAGTGTTAGTGACGTTTGTCGGTAGTGCCGGTCCAGGGGATCTGTTAGTGTTAGTGACGTTTGTCGGTAGTGCCGGTCCAGGGGATGTGTTAGTGTTAGTGACGTTTATCGGTAGTGCTGGTCCAGGGGATGTTAGTGTTAGTGACATTTATCGGTAGTGCTGGTCCAGGGGATGTGTTAGTGACGTTTGTCGGTAGTGCTGGTCCAGGGGATGTGTTAGTGTTAGTGACTTTTGTCGGTAGCGCTGGTCCAGGGGATGTGTTAGTGTTAGTGACTTTTGTCGGTAGCGCTGGTCCAGGGGATGTGTTAGTGTTAGTGACGTTTGTCGGTAGTGCCAGTCCGGGGGATGTGTTAGTGTTAGTGACGTTTGTCGGTAGCGCTGGTCCAGGGGATGTGTTAGTGTTAGTGACGTTTGTCGGTAGTGCCGGTCCAGGGGATGTGTTAGTGTTAGTGACGTTTGTCGGTAGCGCTGGTCCAGGGGATGTGTTAGTGTTAGTGACGTTTGTCGGTAGTGCCGGTCCGGGGGATGTGTTAGTGACGTTTGTCGGTAGTGCTGGTCCAGGGGATGTGTTAGTGACGTTTGTCGGTAGTGCCGGTCCAGGGGATGTGTTAGTGATGTTTGTCGGTAGTGCTGGTCCAGGGGATGTGTTAGTGTTAGTGACGTTTGTCGGTAGTGCCGGTCCAGGGGATGTGTTAGTGTTAGTGACGTTTGTCGGTAGCGCTGGTCCAGGGGATGTGTTAGTGTTAGTGACGTTTGTCGGTAGTGCCAGTCCGGGGGATGTGTTAGTGACGTTTGTCGGTAGTGCTGGTCCAGGGGATGTGTTAGTGTTAGTGACGTTTGTCGGTAGTGCCGGTCCAGGGGATGTGTTAGTGATGTTTGTCGGTAGTGCTGGTCCAGGGGATGTGTTAGTGTTAGTGACGTTTGTCGGTAGTGCCGGTCCAGGGGATGTGTTAGTGACGTTTGTCGGTAGTGCTGGTCCAGGGGATGTGTTAGTGACGTTTGTCGGTAGTGCTGGTCCAGGGGATGTGTTAGTGTTAGTGACGTTTGTCGGTAGTGCCGGTCCAGGGGATGTGTTAGTGACGTTTGTCGGTAGTGCTGGTCCAGGGGATGTGTTAGTGACGTTTGTCGGTAGTGCTGGTCCAGGGGATGTGTTAGTGACGTTTGTCGGTAGTGCTGGTCCAGGGGATGTGTTAGTGTTAGTGACGTTTGTCGGTAGTGCCGGTCCAGGGGATCTGTTAGTGTTAGTGACGTTTGTCGGTAGTGCCGGTCCAGGGGATGTGTTAGTGTTAGTGACGTTTGTCGGTAGTGCCGGTCCAGGGGATGTGTTAGTGTTAGTGACGTTTGTCGGTCATGCCGGTCCAGGGGAGTTGTAGCAGGCATGTGGCTGAGGTGTAGAATGAGTTAAACTGAATTTTGGTGTCATATACTGTACCATGTCAAACTGATGCAAACTAGGGCATATTTTCTCCCTCCCAGAAAGAGGTTGGGGAGGGGGGTCGACAGAGGAGGGAGGAGGGGGAACAGCAATAGGGCCCCTGAGGGCCGTCTCTGAGTGGGGACCCGGGTAACGGCCGGGCGCGGCCTCCCCTTGGGAGTTCGCACCTAGCCGCGAGTCCCCACCGCCAAGAGAGGACTTGCCACTCCCCCGAATTGCTGTGGTCCCTATCGGGAAGAATCATGAGCTCTGGGCCTATGAGAGTCTCTTGCCGGGTCTCAGTCCCAGCCTCATGATTCCTGCCTTCGTGGGATGGCATATGAGGCATGGTACCCGTGCTTAGGCACCCAGCAAAAATCCGATCCCCAACAGAGAAAGGAAAGACAGGATCGACTTAGAGGTAGAGAAAAACGAACGATTCGAGGGGGCTGAGTCGAATCGAGTACAACTGAATTTTACCAAACTATAATTTTAATTACACATACTTAACCATGACCCACTAGTGCAGACTCCGGCAGGGGTCTGACATTCCTGTCCTGTGCGAACTACTATCTGCCTATGCGGAGAAAACAGAAGTAGCTATGGCCGATAACCTCCTGGAAGTAGGTAATCCCCCCTTTGCCCCCCTGGCTAGCGCCCTCTGTTTCCGGCAGCCATCTCGACTCCTGTTCCTGTGCTCTTCATACGGCTAAGTTTTTTTTCGCATTTTCTATCTATCGATTCTTTGGCGTTTCTGCTTCTTGTCCAATTATGTCTTCAGCCAGGTCGCAAAATTATGTGGCTCGATTGGGAGATCGGGCTAAAATTAAGGCGCGATTGCAATCGATTCGCAAACACTCTGGCCCCTCTACTTTCTGGCTCTCTCAACAACGCCAACTTCCTACCCTGGCCATGCGTGACGCGTGTTTGCAGCTGGGCTGAGGTTTGGAAGCTGAGGGACCTTCCGTGTCTGACCCAGCTGATCCTGTCGGAGAACCCCCTCTGCGACGTCTTCTACTCCGCCGACTGCCCCGACCTTGACCTTTCCGTCTGCGAGATGGACAGCCCGGACATCACCTGTCACAGCGATGGGGAGGACGACTCCTTCGGCAGTCCCCACTTCAGGTGAGACGCTACCTGTGTCGTTGTGTCGTCAAGTGAGGCACTACCTGTGTCACTATGTCAGGTGAGACGCTACCTGTGTCGTTGTGTTGTCAAGTGAGGCACCACCTGTGTCACTATGTCAGGTGAGATGCTACCTGTGTCGTTGTGTCGTCAAGTGAGGTACTACCTGTGTCACTATGTCAGGTGAGACGCTACCTGTGTCACTATGTCAGTTGAGGCACTACCTGTGTCCCTACTTCAGGTGCAGGTATTGACCAGGGTCCCATGTGCAACATGGACATGTTAGTGCGTGTTACAGAACCCACAGCAACAAAATTCTGTACAACAATCCACTTTGATAGTAAAACAAGTACAACTGGAAACAAACAAAAAAGAATTTAAAAAAAGGTGTGGGGGTGGCAGTGGGGGCGTCTGGGTGGGCTGCATTGTTGTAACTCACTCTGCCCACGGAGAGTAACCCAAATTTCACACAGAGGAATCATTGTAGTCATGTATGGCTGCGATGGTGTATGTATGATTTACTCTGATTTAGCTTTTAACTCACTCAGTACGGCCAGTCCTCTCTTCTCCTCTACACAGACACCTCGGATGTCCAGTGGGTGTCTGAATGACCCAACCTTTAGCTTCCGTCGTTAGAACTGTGGTATTCTTTGTCAACATTCACCTCTTCAGTATAAGAGCGTTCCGCTTGCAATATTTTGATGATGGTAATTTGGATGAAACGCTGTTAACGTCGTCTCTTTCGCCGTTCGTATGGAGAGAGTTAAGGGTTTCTGTTGTTGATGTCTACTGTGATCATTGATTGTATGCATGTGATGCCCCCAGGTTGACATCTAAGCATTATATGTCTTTTACATACACATGTTGAATGACTGTGACTCTTGTGTAATGTTTATGTGTTTTACACCACAAATGAATTTCTCTATTCGAGATAATTATAATATATTCTGTATTCTGTCATGACAAAAAGATTAGAATATATAATAAGTAACACAGAACATTTCTGCCATGACCTTCTTCCAGGTGAAGATGATGCTTATGTGTTTTATACCACACACAAATTTCTCTCATCAATATAATATTCTGTACTTTGTTGCGGCAAAAAGACTAAAATATAAGATGTAACACAGAACAATTCCGCCACGATTTCCTTCCCTCTAGGTACCCAGTGATGAGAATGACCGGCACAATCGGCCACAGAGACAACACCAACGACAACCACCCAGACAGCCCCCAAGACTTGAACCCGAACCACACACACCCCTGCCGCCGCAGCAGCGGAAACCCAGAAACCCAGAGCGCCCCGGAACTCTCCAGCGTCTTCCACTCTGCCCGCAACCAGTGTCACATGATCCATGACCTCATCGATGACCTCATCACCAGCGTGTGTCGTAGCAAAGCCAGCGTCCACGAGAGCTCCGAGGAGGACTGTGGCAGTGAAAACGGCGCTGAGGTTCATGACCTTGACCTTGAAGGCTGTGACGCTCAGGGCGACGCCCAACCCCAGTTCTACCTGGAGGGAGACGAGGAGGAGGAGGAGGGGGAGTGTGGGAAAGGGAAGGGGGACAAGGGAGGGAGGAAGGAGGGGGGACGGGGAGGAGCGTGTGCCGGAGGGGACAGGTGCCAAGAGGCGACATCGACGGCCAGGGAGGGAGGCCAGAAACATTCTGCTCCAGGTGTGTTGTTGTATTCACTGGCTGTTGTCTTGTTGCGTTGTGTTGTGTTGTGTTGTGTGTTAACATTCTGCTCCAGGTGTGTTGTTGTATTCACTGGCTGTTGTCTTGTTGCGTTGTGTTGTGTTGTGTTGTGTGTTAACATTCTGCTCCAGGTGTGTTGTTGTATTCACTGGCTGTTGTCTTGTTGCGTTGTGTTGTGTTGTGTTGTGTGTTAACATTCTGCTCCAGGTGTGTTGTTGTATTCACTGGCTGTTGTCTTGTTGCGTTGTGTTGTGTTGTGTTGTGTGTTAACATTCTGCTCCAGGTGTGTTGTTGTATTCACTGGCTGTTGTCTTGTTGCTCTGTGTTGCATTGCGTTACATTGCGTTGCGTTGCGTTGTGTTACACTGATCTGTAGAGAATTGTGCTGTGTTGTGTTGTATTTTGTCGCATTGTATTATTTTGTGTTGTGTTACGTTACACTGATCTGTAGTGTATTGTGCTGTGTTGTGCTGTATTTTGTCGAATTGCATTATTTTGTGTTGTGTTACACTGATCTGTAGAGTATTGTGCTGTGTTGTGCTGTATTTTGTCGAATTGCAGTATTTTGTCGAATTGCATTATTTTGTGTTGTGTTACACTGATCTGTAGTGTATTGTGCTGTGTTGTGTTGTGTTTTGTCGTATTGTATTATTTTGTGTTGTGTTGTGTTACACTGATCTGTAGTGTATTGTGCTGTGTTGTGTTGTATTTTGTCGCATTGTATTATTTTGTGTTGTGTTGTGTTACACTGATCTGTAGTGTATTGTGCTGTGTTGTGTTGTGTTTTGTCGTATTGTATTATTTTGTGTTGTGTTGTGTTACACTGATCTGTAGTGCATTGTGCTGTATTTTTTCGCATTGTATTATTTTGTGTTGTGTTGTGTTACACTGATCTGTAGTGTATTGTGCTGTGTTGTGCTGTATTTTGTCGAATTGTATTATTTTGTGTTGTGTTGTGTTGTGTTACACTGATCTGTAGTGCATTGTGCTGTATTTTGTCGCATTGTATTATTTTGTGTTGTGTTGTGTTACACTGATCTGTAGTGTATTGTGCTGTGTTGTGTTGTATTTTGTCGAATTGCATTATTTTGTGTTGTGTTGCGTTACACTGATCTGTAGTGTATTGTGCTGTGTTGTGTTGTGTTTTGTCGCATTGTATTATTTTGTGTTGTGTTGTGTTACACTGATCTGTAGTGTATTGTGCTGTGTTGTGTTGTATTTTGTCGAATTGCATTATTTTGTGTTGTGTTACACTGATCCGTAATGTGGTTCTGTTTTGTTTTTCATCTGTAATGTATTCTGCTATGTTGTGTTACAGTAAGTCACATTTCATTATTTTGTGTTGTGTTGCATTTCACTATCTGTAATGTACTGCAGTATATTTTGTGGTATTATGTCGCATTGCATTATTTTGTGTTGTGTTGTGTTACACTAATCTGTAATGTATTTTGCTGTGTTGTGTTGTTTTATGTTTCATTGCATTATTTTGTGCTGTGTTGTATCATGTTATTATGTGTTGTTCTGCATTGTCTTGTCTTGTAATGTTGCATTATGTTGTGTTGTGTTGTATCATGTTACATTGTTTAGTTTTATTGTCTTGTAATGTCTTGTGTTGCACGTTATATTGTGTTGTGTTGTTTTGCCTTGTATTGTGTTGTTTTGTATTGTTTTGTATTTTGTTGTATTGTGTTGTGTAGAATTGAACGACACTACTGTGGTGTCCACAGGTGGTGGGCAAGGGGAGAGCACTGCAGAGAGACTTCCGTTTGCCTCCCTTCACACACTGTGTCTGAGTCGTACGTCCATCTGTGACATGGAACACCTTCAGGCCCTCCACCAGTTCCCCACCCTCCACTCCCTCCGCATCATGGTCAGTGTGTTTAGGATTTGTTTTGTCTTGTGTTTTAACTACACATACTTAACCGTGACCCACTAGTGCAGACTCCGGCAGGGGTCTGACATTCCTGTCCTGTGCAAACTACTATCCGCCTATGCGGAGAAAACGAAAGTAGCTAAGGCCAATAACCTCCCGGAAGTAGGTAACCTCCCCTTTGCCCCCCTGACCAGCGCCCTCTTTTTCTGGCAACCATCATGACTCCTGTTCCTGTGCTCTCCATACGGCTAAGTTTTTTTTCGTTTTTTTCTGTCTGTCTGTCGATTCTCTGGCGTTGTTGTTTTTTGTCAAATGATGTCTCCAACCAGGTCACATAATTATATAGCTCGTTTTGTTTTGTGTTTTTTGCTGCCTCATCATCTGCATCGTTTCAGTGGCTTTACTCCCATGCCACTCGTTCCGAGACCCCCGTACACAGCCACACTCGAGTTCACCTTTTCCCAGTCCCAGCAGCGGCAGTCCACAGGGAACCATCAGTGTTAGGTCACCAGGCCACACAGCAGAGAGGACCCTGCACTGCTGCTGAGTCACTTCGGTGCTGCTTAGTGGTGCCCATTCTGGTTTAACGTACTTAGGACAGCACCTGCTTAGCCCCCTACTGACGATGGTAATGGCTTAGTCGCAAAGCCAGACTGAGTGAGCATCTTCCATCAAGTGGGGAGACGCTCACGTGGTTTGTGTCTGAGACTAAGACATCATCAAATCAAATCAATCAAATCAAAAACACTTTAT
Source organism: Babylonia areolata (assembly GCF_041734735.1). Taxonomy (NCBI): domain Eukaryota; kingdom Metazoa; phylum Mollusca; class Gastropoda; order Neogastropoda; family Buccinidae; genus Babylonia; species Babylonia areolata. Next base: position 1,113,900 of record NC_134908.1, read on the forward strand.
TAATCCACATGGAAATTAAGTTGTGCAATCACAGGCTCATTGTAAACACTGGCATAAAATCATGCGCAACATAAGAAGAGATTAAAACTAGTCAAATAAGAATTCCCAATAGCTGACGATATACTAACCCCCCCACCCCCCACACACACATACTCATGTTAAGACAATAGGGTATTGCACAACAATATTAACAAATGAAAACATCCAACAACAAAAAAAGGGTATAAGATTACTAAAAATGACATGCGCGCACGCACGCACACACACCCACACACACATACACACACATGCACACACACACACACACACACACACACACACACACACGTTAAGACCATAAGGTATTGTACAACAATACATAAATAAAAACATCAAGGGAATAAATCGTATATATAAGTAAAATGCACACACACACACACACACACACACACACACACACACACTCTCACACACACAAACAACGTATGCATGCACATAATATATGTCACGCCAATAAGATTAGAACATTAACATTAAGATACATGAAATCCAAGTAAAATAAGAAAATATTTAAAAATCACTTCCGATCACACACACACACAAATGCTTGCTTGCCCGTGCTCACCCGCTCAGTCCCACATGCACGCATAATGTCTGCTCCCATACACTCGACTGCTGGTGAAGTTCAGGTGTTGCTGTGGCGAGGGGGCTTGGGGGGTGGGAGGGTTCACTTAGTGTATTGGATGTTTTGATTGTGTGCGCGAATGGCTGTAGGAATAAATGAATTAATGTATCGAGATGTTCTTGCGCGTGGAGCTCTAAACCTACCACTTATGTCTGACCTTCTGCTATTAATGTCATCATGTAGTGGGTGTCTTACGTCGGTCAAAATTGTTATTAGTCTGTCAGTCAGTTTTCTATTGTGCATGTCGCTAAAGGTGTCTTGTCTTATACCCACCACCCCACCCGCTTTCCTAATGACTTTTTCCAACCTGTCTTTGTCATGTTTGGTCAGGTTTCCCCCCCAGCACACGGCTCCGTATGTTAAAACACTACAGACAACAAAACACTACAGACAACAAAACACTGTCAGTTTGTTGTGTTGAATTAGTTGTGGTCAGTTTGTCATGTTGAATTAACTGTGGACAGTTTGTTGTGTTGAATTAGCTGTGGTCAGTTTGTTGTGTTGAATTAGCTGTGGACAGTTTGTTGTGTTGAATTAACAGTTTGTCGTGTTGAATTAGCTGTGGTCAGTTTGTCGTGTTGAATTAGTTGTGGACAGTTTGTTGTGTTGAATTAGCTGTGGTCAGTTTGTCATGTTGAATTAGTTGTGGTCAGTTTGTCGTGTTGAATTAACTGTGGACAGTTTGTCGTGTTGAATTAGTTGTGGTCAGTTTGTTGTGTTGAATTAGCTGTGGACAGTTTGTTGTGTTGAATTAGCTGTGGACAGTTTGTTGTGTTGAATTAGCTGTGGACAGTTTGTTGTGTTGAATTAGCTGTGGACAGTGTGTTGTGTTGAATTAGCTGTGGACAGTTTGTTGTGTTGAATTAGCTGTGGACAGTTTGTCGTGTTGAATTAGCTGTGGACAGTGTGTCGTGTTGAATTAACTGTGGTCAGTTTGTTGTGTTGCTGTTGTGTTGAATTAGCTGTGGTCAGTTTGTCGTGTTGAATTAGCTGTGGTCAGTTTGTCGTGTTGAATTAGCTGTGGACAGTTTGTTGTGTTGAATTAGCTGTGGACAGTTTGTTGTGTTGAATTAGCTGTGGTCAGTTTGTTGTGTTGAATTAGCTGTGGTCAGTTTGTCGTGTTGAATTAGCTGTGGACAGTTTGTTGTGTTGAATTAGCTGTGGTCAGTTTGTTGTGTTGAATTAACTGTGGACAGTTTGTTGTGTTGAATTAGCTGTGGACAGTTTGTTGTGTTGAATTAACAGTTTGTCATGTTGAATTAGTTGTGGTCAGTTTGTTGTGTTGAATTAGTTGTGGACAGTGTGTTGTGTTGCTGTTGTGTTGAATTAGCTGTGGACAGTTTGTTGTGTTGAATTAGCTGTGGTCAGTTTGTCGTGTTGAATTAGCTGTGGACAGTTTGTTGTGTTGAATTAGCTGTGGTCAGTTTGTTGTGTTGAATTAGCTGCTGTGGACAGTTTGTCGTGTTGAATTAACTGTGGTCAGTTTGTTGTGTTGAATTAGTTGTGGACAGTGTGTTGTGTTGCTGTTGTGTTGAATTAGCTGTGGACAGTTTGTTGTGTTGAATTAGCTGTGGACAGTTTGTTGTGTTGAATTAGCTGTGGTCAGTTTGTTGTGTTGAATTAACTGTGGACAGTTTGTCATGTTGAATTAGTTGTGGTCAGTTTGTCGTGTTGAATTAACTGTGGTCAGTTTGTTGTGTTGAATTAGTTGTGGACAGTTTGTCGTGTTGAATTAACTGTGGACAGTTTGTTGTGTTGAATTAGCTGTGGACAGTTTGTTGTGTTGAATTAGCTGTGGACAGTTTGTTGTGTTGAATTAGCTGTGGACAGTTGTGTTGAATTAGCTGTGGACAGTTTGTTGTGTTGAATTAACTGTGGTCAGTGTGTTGTGTTGAATTAGCTGTGGTCAGTTTGTCATGTTGAATTAGCTGTGGTCAGTTTGTCATGTTGAATTAGCTGTGGTCAGTTTGTTGTGTTGAATTAGCTGTGGTCAGTTTGTCGTGTTGAATTAGTTGAGGACAGTTTGTTGTGTTGAATTAGCTGTGGTCAGTTTGTCGTGTTGAATTAGCTGTGGACAGTTTGTTGTGTTGAATTAGCTGTGGTCAGTTTGTTGTGTTGAATTAGCTGTGGTCAGTTTGTCGTGTTGAATTAGCTGTGGTCAGTTTGTTGTGTTGAATTAACTGTGGACAGTGTGTTGTGTTGAATTAGCTGTGGACAGTGTGTTGTGTTGAATTAGCTGTGGTCAGTTTGTTGTGTTGAATTAGCTGTGGTCAGTGTGTTGTGTTGAATTAGCTGTGGTCAGTTTGTTGTGTTGAATTAGTTGTGGACAGTGTGTTGTGTTGAATTAGTTGTGGACAGTGTGTTGTGTTGCTGTTGTGTTGAATTAGCTGTGGTCAGTTTGTTGTGTTGAATTAGCTGTGGTCAGTTTGTTGTGTTGAATTAGCTGTGGTCAGTTTGTTGTGTTGAATTAGTTGTGGACAGTGTGTTGTGTTGCTGTTGTGTTGAATTAGCTGTGGTCAGTTTGTTGTGTTGAATTAACTGTGGACAGTTTGTTGTGTTGAATTAGCTGTGGACAGTTTGTTGTGTTGAATTAGTTGTGGTCAGTTTGTCCTGTTGAATTAGCTGTGGACAGTTTGTTGTGTTGAATTAGCTGTGGTCAGTTTGTTGTGTTGAATTAGCTGTGGACAGTTTGTTGTGTTGAATTAACTGTGGACAGTTTGTTGTGTTGAATTAGCTGTGGACAGTTTGTTGTGTTGAATTAGCTGTGGTCAGTTTGTTGTGTTGAATTAGCTGTGGACAGTTTGTTGTGTTGAATTAGCTGTGGTCAGTGTGTTGTGTTGAATTAGCTGTGGTCAGTTTGTTGTGTTGAATTAGCTGTGGTCAGTTTGTTGTGTTGAATTAGCTGTGGTCAGTTTGTTGTGTTGAATTAGCTGTGGTCAGTTTGTTGTGTTGAATTAACTGTGGACAGTGTGTTGTGTTGAATTAACTGTGGACAGTGTGTTGTGTTGAATTAGCTGTGGTCAGTTTGTCGTGTTGAATTAGCTGTGGACAGTGTGTTGTGTTGAATTAGCTGTGGTCAGTTTGTTGTGTTGAATTAGTTGTGGACAGTGTGTTGTGTTGAATTAGTTGTGGACAGTGTGTTGTGTTGCTGTTGTGTTGAATTAGCTGTGGTCAGTTTGTTGTGTTGAATTAGCTGTGGTCAGTTTGTTGTGTTGAATTAGCTGTGGTCAGTTTGTTGTGTTGAATTAGTTGTGGACAGTGTGTTGTGTTGCTGTTGTGTTGAATTAGCTGTGGTCAGTTTGTTGTGTTGAATTAACTGTGGACAGTTTGTTGTGTTGAATTAGCTGTGGACAGTTTGTTGTGTTGAATTAGTTGTGGTCAGTTTGTCCTGTTGAATTAGCTGTGGACAGTTTGTTGTGTTGAATTAGTTGTGGTCAGTTTGTTGTGTTGAATTAGCTGTGGACAGTTTGTTGTGTTGAATTAACTGTGGACAGTTTGTTGTGTTGAATTAGCTGTGGACAGTTTGTTGTGTTGAATTAGCTGTGGTCAGTTTGTTGTGTTGAATTAGCTGTGGACAGTTTGTTGTGTTGAATTAGCTGTGGTCAGTGTGTTGTGTTGAATTAGCTGTGGTCAGTTTGTTGTGTTGAATTAGCTGTGGTCAGTTTGTTGTGTTGAATTAGCTGTGGTCAGTTTGTTGTGTTGAATTAGCTGTGGACAGTTTGTTGTGTTGAATTAGCTGTGGTCAGTGTGTTGTGTTGAATTAGCTGTGGTCAGTTTGTTGTGTTGAATTAGCTGTGGTCAGTTTGTTGTGTTGAATTAGCTGTGGTCAGTGTGTTGTGTTGAATTAGCTGTGGTCAGTGTGTTGTGTTGAATTAGCTGTGGTCAGTGTGTTGTGTTGAATTAGCTGTGGTCAGTGTGTTGTGTTGAATTAGCTGTGGTCAGTGTGTTGTGTTGAATTAGTTGTGGACAGTGTGTTGTGTTGCTGTTGTGTTGAATTAGCTGTGGTCAGTGTGTTGTGTTGAATTAGCTGTGGTCAGTGTGTTGTGTTGAATTAGCTGTGGTCAGTGTGTTGTGTTGAATTAGCTGTGGTCAGTGTGTTGTGTTGAATTAGTTGTATTGTTTTCAACATGTATCTAAACAAACACTCTGATTGGGAGACTCTTCTTCTTCTTCTTCTTCTCCTTCCTCTTCTTTTTCTCCTCCCTCTCCTCCTCCTCCTTCTTCTTCTCCTCCTCCTTCGTCATCTTCTTCTCCTTCTTTCCCCTCTTCTCCTTCAACCTCATCCTTTTCTTGTTCTGCCATTTTCTTCTTCCTTGTGTTCGCTTCCACATGGTCAGTCAGCCTCTTGTGTCAAACAGAGCCGGTCTCTTCTCCAGAGCTGGGCCGGCCTCTTGAAGAGCATGATGATTAGTTACCACCTCTATGTGTTTTCAGGACATTGCCCTGTTCTCACATGTTAATAAGGAGGATCGACGCAAGCTTTATGTAGCCAGGTAAGCCCCGCATCGTAAGTACTTGTTGTTGTTTTTGAGAGAAAAACATGAGGTTGGGCTGGGGACAGTTTCTTAGTTTTAGATTTACGACAAGAGTAAGATTGTGTTTTTTTCTGTTAGCCATTACTGTAGCTAACGTCCAGTCAAAACATGGTCATGATGGGCGGTTGGTGTTTGATACAATGTTGGGTGTGGCTGGACAGGCCAGTGCCAAAGTGACACTGTTTTCATTCCTGGGGTACACATCACCTCAGATGATGGTGATGATAAATAATGCTCATGATGAGAAAGTTTATTAATCATGCCAAAAGTAATATTAGTGATGATGGTGACAATAATAATAATAACAACAATAAGAAGAAGAAGAAGTAATGATAACGATGATTATAATGATAATGATATTAGCAGTAATAATAAAAGCATTTATAGAAATAGTTTCCATAACACTCAACGGCAGAACGCAGGAAATATTTTCCATTGCACAGAATGGCAGAACAGGGAATATGTTCCAGTCATACCTCAGAATGGCAGAACAGGGAATATGTTCCAGTCATACCTCAGAATGGCAGAACAGGGAATACGTTCCAGTCATAGCACAGAATGGCAGAACAGGGAATACGTTCCAGTCATAGCACAGAATGGCAGAACAGGGAATACGTTCCAGTCATAGCACAGAATGGCAGAACAGGGAACATGTTCCAGTCATACCTCAGAATGGCAGAACAGGGAACACGTTCCAGTCATACCTCAGAATGGCAGAACAGGGAATATGTTCCAGTCATACCACAGAATGGCAGAATAGGGAATATGTTCCAGTCATACCACAGAATGGTAGAACAGGGAACATGTTCCAGTCATACCACAGAATGGTAGAACAGGACATAAGTTGTGTTTGTATTTGTATTTCTTTTTATCACAACAGATTTCTCTGAGTGCGTCGCTACACTACAGCGCCACCCTTTTTTTTTTTCTTTTTTCCTGCGTGCAGTTTTATTTGTTTTTTCCTATTGAAGTGGATTTTTCTACAGAATTTTGCCAGGAACAACTCTTTTGTTGCCATGGGTTCTTTTACGTGCGCTAAGTGCATGCTGCACATGGGACCTCGGTTTATCGTCTCATCCGAATGACTAGCGTCCAGACCACCACTTAAGGTCTAGTGGAGGGGGAGAAAATATCAGCAGCTGAGCCGTGATTCGAACCAGCGCGCTCAGATTCTTTCGCTTCCTAGGTGGACGTGTTACCTCTAGGCCATCACTCCACAAGTTTTGGTCATGTCGTGACTGTGGAGGGCACAGCATGAAGACTGCAAACAATTTCCTTGTTGTTTTCCAGCCTGCCTCGTGTCAAGATGCTGAACGGGAGTGAGGTGACCAGCACGGAGAGAGACAAGGCGGAGAGATTCTATCTCCGACACTTTGTGGAGGAAGACGAGAAGTCAGTTCGCTATGCAGAGCTGGAGAGGAAACATGGTAACTGCACTGCGCTGCGCTGCGCTGCACTGCACGTAGCTATGGAAATAACAATTAGATACACATGTGTATCTGTATCTATCTTTGGCCAGCTAGCTATCTGTATGTGTATGTATATATGTGTGTGTGTAGAGAGAGAGAGATAGGACAGAAAAAGAAACATATATGTGTGTGTGCGTGCATGCGTGCAGAGACAGATAGATAGATAGATATGCATATAAGCATCAAAACGTTTAACTTTAAGTTCCCATTACCTTTACCAGCCATGGGGGCGGTGAATTGATATCCACTGTGCCATGCTGAAGAAACCCTTCTGTTGCCGTGGAATCTTTTACGTGTGCAGAATGCATTGCTGTACGCTGAACCTTCGTTTGTCACCTCATCCGAATGACTAGCGTCCAGACCTCCACTCTAGGTCTGCTAGAGGCTGGGAATAAAAGACCTTGTCTGTATATTACCGTAAAGTTTGGTCTATTGAGCGCACTGGTATATAAGCCGCACCCACTAAATTTTGGAAAAAATTGAACTTTATACATACATAAGCCGCACTTATTTCCGGTACCGGAACACATACTGATACTACAGAAAAGCTGTCAGTACTGTAGGCTATGAAATAAATACAAGTGGGCCACCTGAAGATAGTTTTAGGGAGAAAAAAAAAAAGTCCTTTAATTACACATACTTAACCGTGACCCCACTAGTGCAGACTCCGGCAGGGGTCTGACATTTCTGTCCTGTGCAAACTACTATCCGCCTATGCGGAGAAAACGAAAGTAACTACGGCCGATAACCTCCTGGAAGTAGGTAACCTCCCCTTTGTCCCGCTGGCTAGCGTCCTCTTTTTCCGGCAGCCATCATGACTCCTGTTCCTGTGCTCTTCGTACGGCTAAGTTTTTTCATATTTTCTGTCTGTCTGTCGGTTCTCTGGCGTTTTTTTGTCAAATTTTGTCTTCAACCAGGTCACATAATTATATGGTTTGATTGGGAGATCGGGCTAAAATTAAGGTGTGATCACAATCGATTCACGGACACTGTGGGCCCTCTATTTCTGGATTCTGGCCTACCTCTGTCTCGTTCCACAGTTTCCTTCAAACACATATATCACTTCCACTGTCGGCCCACAACCGATGTGGAATCATCAGATCAAACCACATGTGCACCTCCTTGCATTGACGCTCAACCACGCTCAAAGTTTTAGGGAGGAAAAAAAAGTGCTTTTCCATCAGCATTCTCAGCTGTCGGCGTTTGACATACCATCAGTGCCAGTTCTTTTCTGACGTTGACTTTGTTGGTGGTGTGTCCAGGTGCTGCCCAGTCCTTTGATATTGACCTTGATGACGGGCGCAACAGCCGAGTGGTTAAAGCATTGGACTGTCAGTCTGAAGGTCCCGGGTTCGAATCACGGTGATGGTGGGTGAAGGGTGGAGATTTTTACGATCTCCCAGGTCAACATATGTGCAGACCTGCTAGTGCCTGAACCCCCTTCGTGTGTATATGCAAGCAGTAGATCAAATACGCACGTTAAAGATCCTGTAATCCATGTCAGCGTTCGGTGGGTTATGGAAACAATAACATATCCAGCATGCACACCCCCGAAAATGGAGTATGGCTGCCTACATGGCGGGGTAAAAACAGTCATACACGTAAAAGCCCACTCGTGTGCATACGAGTGAACGTGGGAGTTGCAGCCCACGAACGAAGAAGAAGAAGATGAAGAAGACCTTGATGGCACAGTTAGGTTTGATGATAGTAGTAATAATGATAATGATGATGATGGTAATACTGTTAACGATAACGATAATGACAATAATAATAATAAATGATAATAATGATGATAATGATAATGTGCATTTATACAGCACTTACCCCGAGGTTCTGTGCCCATTTACTTAAGCATTTAGTTTGAATATGGTACAGGAATATATATATTTTTTTTATATTGTTGTGGTTGTAATGTTATGATACAAACTAAAAGAGGGCGTTAGTCAGGGATACAGAGGGGAGGTAACCTACTCCGAGAGGTTATCGGCCGTAGCTTCTTTCGTTTTCTCCGCATAGGCGGGTAGTAGTTTGCACAGGACAGAAATCACAGACCCCTGCCGAAGTCTGCACTAGTGGGTCACGGTTAGTATGTTACTTAAACGTAATTTTAGGAAGAAAATTTCCTGTTTCAAAACAGTGTAACATCACCTACAACGCACACACCTCTCCCCCTGACTTTCTGTCACAACAGATTCCTGGGAGTTCCGCAGGAAAGAAGAAGAAACAGTGATGGACAGAGCTTCACAATGACCCTGCTGTTTTCAGGTCCGGTGCAGCCGCTGTTTGACATTGACCTTGGGGCGCGATTCCAGACGCACGCGGCGCTGAAGATCGTGCTGTGTGGTGTGGAGCAGGGCACGGAGACCATCAGTCTGCTGCAGCCTGTGGGCAAACTGAGGTCCTTGATGGCCCAGAAAATGGCCCTGCCCAGAAAGTATGTGGTCTGTGTGTGTGTGTCTGCGTGTGTGTGTGTGTGCGTGTCTGTCTGTCTGTGATGTGTGTGTGTCTGTGTGTACGCCAGTGTTGATAAGAGTCAATAATTCATGATCATGATGTGTGTGTGTGTGTGTGTACGCCAGTGTTGATAAGAGTCAATAATTCATGATCATGATGTGTGTGTGTGTGTGTGTACGCCAGTGTTGATAAGAGTCAATAATTCATGATCATGATGTGTGTGTGTGTGTGTGTACGCCAGTGTTGATAAGAGTCAATAATTCATGATCATGATGTGTGTGTGTGTGTGTGTACGCCAGTGTTGATAAGAGTCAATAATTCATGATCATGATGTGTGTGTGTGTGTGTGTACGCCAGTGTTGATAAGAGTCAATAATTCATGATCATGATGTGTGTGTGTGTGTGTGTACGCCAGTGTTGATAAGAGTCAATAATTCATGATCATGATGTGTGTGTGTGTGTGTGTACGCCAGTGTTGATAAGAGTCAATAATTCATGATCATGATGTGTGTGTGTGTGTGTGTGTATGCCAGTGTTGATAAGAGTCAATAATTCATGATCATGATGTGTGTGTGTGTGTGTGTACGCCAGTGTTGATAAGAGTCAATAATTCATGATCATGATGTGTGTGTGTGTGTGTGTATGCCAGTGTTGATAAGAGTCAATAATTCATGATCATGATGTGTGTGTGTGTGTGTGTGTGTGTGTATGCCAGTGTTGATAAGAGTCAATAATTCATGATCATGATGTGTGTGTGTGTGTGTGTACGCCAGTGTTGATAAGAGTCAATAATTCATGATCATGATGTGTGTGTGTGTGTGTGTATGCCAGTGTTGATAAGAGTCAATAATTCATGATCATGATGTGTGTGTGTGTGTGTGTGTATGCCAGTGTTGATAAGAGTCAATAATTCATGATCATGATGTGTGTGTGTGTGTGTGTGTACGCCAGTGTTGATAAGAGTCAATAATTCATGATCATGATGTGTGTGTGTGTGTGTACGCCAGTGTTGATAAGAGTCAATAATTCATGATCATGATGTGTGTGTGTGTGTGTGTGTGTGTGTGTGTGTGTGTATGCCAGTGTTGATAAGAGTCAATAATTCATGATCATGATGTGTGTGTGTGTGCGTGTGTGTGTATGCCAGTGTTGATAAGAGTCAATAATTCATGATCATGATGTGTGTGTGTGTGTGTGTGTGTGTGTAGTTCCTTCAGAATGTTCCACCACTCCTGTGGCCCCCTGCAGGACCCGACAGACCACGCCTTTGACGAGCTCTTCCTGGATTCCCTGCCCCTCAGTCGATTCGACTTCCTAGATGGTGATGAGCTTCACATTGACTTCCGCACTGGGGAGTCGGCCAGCCCTGGACTCAGCAAAATGTCCATTTGAGGACAACCCCTGTCCGTTTGAAGACAATCCCCTGTCCATTTGAATTCCCTGTCCATTTGAGGACACCCCCTCTCCATTTTAGGACACCCCCATCCATTTGAGGACAACTTACCCCATCCATTTGAGGACACTCCCAACCATTTGAGGACACCTCCATCCATTTGAGGACAACCCCCAACCCACCCCCCTCCTTTTTTTTTTTTCTTTTTTGTAGTTGATTGCTACAGGGTCATTTTTTTAAATGCTCTTTTTTTATTTTTCACTTTTTCAAAAATTTTGTTTTTTTACTTGATTGCTACAGGGTCTTCTTTTTATGCTTTAAAAAAAAACCAAATTTTTACTATCATTTCTGGCGCTCTTTGTAATTGGAGTTGCCTCTCCTTCCCTCCACCACCCTCCTTAATACCCAGCCTCCACCCCCCCCCCACCCCCAACTCTCTCTGCTCCCATCCAATGCACACATCCCCCCCCCTTCCCACCCCCTGGCCCCTCTCTCTCCCAAACCCTCTCCAAAAATAGATTAATTTGAGCATCATGTGCCTTGAAATGATTTTTTTTTTTTTTTTTTTTTTTTTTGAGTGGCAGCATGACAGCTTGGAAAGCCTTTTAGAGAAAAGAGTTGTATATATATATATATATATGTGTACATATATCATTGTTTATTTCTGAATGCCTTATGATAAGGCTGTGTGTGTGTCAGTGTGAAATTATGAATTAACTAGTGTAGCGTTGAGGAATATCCTAGCCCTTGAGTGTTTTTTGTTTTTGTTTGTTTTTGGTTTTTTTGCAAGCCAATATACTTTGTATGACAGTTTCAAACAATGTGAAAAGAAAGAATCATCCACACAGAAAAGTTACGGGAACTTTTACAGGAAGATGCTCACAGTTTGTTACCATGGAGGTTCACTTGTGAGCCTGCAAACTTGCATGCACACATTCACACACATACAGGGACATACTTACACAAACTCACACACACACATACACACACACACACACACACACACACACTTGCACACATGCACTCACACACACTTGCACGCACACGCGCACACACACACACACACACGCTTTCTCACTCTCTGTCCCCCTTCTCTCTCTCTCTCTCTCTCTCTATATATATATATATATATATAGGTATTTTGCATCAGTGAGACTTGGCCACATTTCATACAAACATTCAACACAAATGAAAATGAGCTCTGACAATCTGTTGGATATATAGAATGGTTTACTCCAACAATCTACAGGGCAAATGGAATGAGTGACTCAAACAATCACTCACTCCTGTTATTAAAACATAAGCCAACAATCTACTTGGAAAAAAATGGAATGATTTACTCAATCACTCGCTCTTGTTATTAAAACATATTTGACGAAACCACCTTATAATCAAACAGTATACCATTGAGAAAAAGAAGAAATTAGTTCAAATTCTTATTACTGATCAGTAAAACAGCACCTGTTGTGACTTTTTTTCCTATTCACTCAAACAAACAAGCATTCTCTTTGTCAAAGAATTTGGAGTATATAACAGAGTATTTAATTACACATACTTAACCCTGACCCACTAGTGCAGACACTGGCAGGGGTCTGACATTCCTGTCCTGTGCAAACTACTATCCGCCTATGCGGAGAAAACGAAAGTAGCTACGGCTGATAACCTCCTGGAAGTAGGTTACCTCCCCTCTGTATCCCTGACTAGCGCCCTCTTTTTCCGGTAGCCATTATGACTCCTGTTCCTGTGCTCTTCATGCACAAAGTAAAAAAGAGTATAAACCTGTTTCTTATTGGACCTGTGTGAATCATCTGTCTTTGGCTGTGACGTGTGTAGCCATTAAGTGCCTTTTTTTTCACCACCCCCAGTTTCTGGGCAGCTTTGAATTGACTGTATGTATCAGTACAGTGGTTATGAGAAGCTTTTACGGACATCAGATTGTATATATATATATATGTATGTGTGTGTATGAGAGAGAGAGAGAGAGAGATCTGTTTTTAAAGATTGTCAGTATCTCTGTGTGATGGGGTTGGGGTGTATGTTATAACAGACTGAAACTCAAAAGATGTATAGTAATGAAGATGTGAGACAGGTTGAGATGTTGGGTAATCCCATTTATTGTTTTTATTATGCAGTGCCCTCCTAGCGTTACCCAAGGCGGCATGCAGCGTTTCTGTTGTTTGTGTATTTGTTTGGCTTTTTCTTTCGGTAATGATGATAACAATGTATCATTTTTCATACAGCACATAATCTTACATCATGCAACTGAATTCTCTGGACATGCTTTTCTCACACAGTCCATTCACTAACACTACACACACACGCCCACACACACACACACACACACACACACACACACACAAACACAGCCTGTAGTGTAGCTGAGTGAATGTTGGCCAAAATAAATATGTCTTGAGACTACTTTAGATTCACACCGAGTCGGAAGTGTTAACAGACTTGATGGCAGTGAGTTCCAAAGTTTTGGGGCAGTGAAACTAGAACCCAATTCCCCATGAGAATGACTTTAAAGTCATACTGAGTTGGGAGTAATACACAGACTTGATGGCAGTGAGTTCCAAAGTTTTGGGGCAGTGAAACTAGAACCCAATTCCCCAACTGTCTACATTTTACACTTTGGAAATTTCATGAATTTGACACAGGAAGACAGAAGAGTTTGTGTAGAGAGATAGTGAAGCAGATTGATACAGAGGAAAACCCATCAAAATAGCATTCACACTTGACCTGTGTTTATCCACGTACATGCATAGTTGAATATGTGTACTGACAGAATTCATATAATGTGAATCATTATTTGTAAATGTACAATTCTTGTGTTTCTTGTTGTTGGTACAGATTTTTTTTTTTTTTTTTCATTAATATTTCATCCAAAATCAAACAGGGAAATTGCGACTTGAAGTGATTTTAATGAAGTTATAGTATTACAATTTTTGTGTTTGCTTTTGTGTTTGTTTCTTATTGAAGTTGTCTCTGTTGATGTCCTTCAGGGGAAAAATTGTTGAGGGAATCTGGAGAAAGTTAGGCCTGCGGATGTTTGATGTCGTTTACTGTATCGTGTCAAGCTCAAATGCATCAGTTTGACATGTTAACTCTCTCCATACGAACGGCGAAAGAGACGACGTTAACAGCATTTCACCCCAATTACCACCATCAAAATATTACATGCGGAAGGCTCTTAAACTGAAGAGGTGAATGTTGACAAAGAATACCACAATTCTGACGATGGAAGCTAAAGGTTGGGTCATTCAGACACCCACTGGACATCCGAGGGGTCTGTGTAGAGGAGAAGAAAGGACTGGCCGTACTGAGTGAGTTAAGTATATGTCTCCAAATAGGGAGTAGAAAGGCTGTATAAATCAATGGCCGTACTGAGTGAGTTAAGTATATGTCTCCAAACAGGGAGTAGAAAGGCTGTATAAATCAATGGCCGTACTGAGTGAGTTAAGTATATGTCTCCAAACAGGGAGTAGAAAGGCTGTATAAATCAATGGCCGTACTGAGTGAGTTAAGTATATGTCTCCAAACAGGGAGTAGAAAAGTTGTATAAATCAATGGCCGTACTGAGTGAGTCTCCAAACAGGGAGTAGAAAGGCTGTATAAATCAATGGCCGTACTGAGTGAGTTAAGTATATGTCTCCAAACAGGGAGTAGAAAGGGTGTATAAATCAAACTCATCATTTTTTGCATTGTGTTCAGGTTTGTTTTGTGGGTTCATTTTCGTAAGTGTGTCCGTTTGTTTTGTTTTTTGTTGTTGTTGTTGTTTTGTGTGTGTAGGCAGTCAGCTTCTTTTTTTGTCACATAGTTTTGTTTTGTTTTTATTTCTATGTTTGTAAGAGGTGATGGGATGTTTCTGAAGGAAATACTGCTCCAGAGTTCATTTTTTATTTGTTTCTTTGTTAGTGATTGCTGTTACAGTGATTTCCTGTTTGTAGTTACCCACACTTGGTTTGGAAGTACAGAGTTCATTTTATATTTGTTTTTTTGTTAGTGATTGCTGTTACAGTGATTTCCTGTTTGTAGTTACCACCACTTGGTTTGGAAGTCAGTACTTTTAACTCTATGTAGATCTGATTTGAACTGAGCTTTTTAACGTTAATTAACCTTTTAATTCAGTTTTGTTTGTTTTTGTTTTGTTTTTGTTTTTTGTGTTTTTTTTAGCAGCCAGCTTTTCAGCCCAGAAAATGTCTCCTTTGCAGTCTGCTGTGCTCTGAACACCATGATTTTATTTCCATTCACTTGGTTATGTGATTTACCTTGGTTCGATCCAGGCAACCTGGATTTTAGTTGCATGTGTTCATTGATTTTCTTTATTGTTAAGGTAATATATTTGTGTGGAATTTTGAATTCTTTATCATTAAAGTTGATAGATGCACTCTTACTTTTTTCCATTGTGATAAGTGTTCAGGATTTCAGCTGTTTCTTCTTTTTTTTTAACGTTTTATGCATTATTTTGTGATAAAATGGGTTTTTCCGGGTTGGGGGGAGGGGGGGGGGGGGAGTTGGTTGTATTTTTATTGTTGTTTTTTTTTTTAAAATGTACTCTGTTTGTTGGCATTTTTTTAAGTTCAGGATTTTCTGAAGTGTCAGTACAAAATGTTTACTTCATCGCTGCAATATACACTGTTTTCTTGTGATGTTAGAAGGAGAAATTTCAGTGATTGCATCCCTTTGGTATTGTAGAGTGCTGTTTCATGGAAGCCAGTAACAGTAACTGGCTTAAGGGGCCTGTAGTAGGTGGTGTCCTGTTGTACGTATAATCACAACAGGCACTGCTGAACACTGCAGAAGTGACTCAGCAGCAGTGCAGGGTCTCCTCTGGTGTGTGGCCTCCTGGCAACGACCTAACATCAATAATTCTCTGTGGACTGTTATTTTATTAATGTTCAGGTTTTGTTTTTTGTTTTTTAATCCTCTGTTAAAAAAAAAAAATTGATGGAATGATTGACATCAGAGTCATGTTCAAGTTTTTTTGTGCACGGATGTGACTGTACTGATGCCTAGTGTGCTTTTCCAGGTTTGGTTTGTTAAAAGGCGGGCTCAATAGTCCAGTGGCTAAAGCGTTGGACTTAAAATCTGAGGGTCCAGGGTTCAAATCTCAGTAACACCTGGTGGGTAAAAGATGGAAATTTTTCCCATCTCCCAGGTCAACATATGTGCAGACCTGCTAGTACCCGAACCCCCTTCGTGTGTATACACAAGCAGAAGATCAAATAATTGTGCACATTAAAGATCCTGTAATCCATATCAGCATTCGGTGGGTTATGGAAAAAAGAAAACACCCAGCATGCACACCCCTGAAAACGGAGTATGGTTGC